>NC_133658.1:843497922-843612221 GCF_037893015.1 Macrotis lagotis | reverse complement strand
ACAACTAGTGCCTTTCAACTTTGAAATTCTATGATACTGTTCAATCTTCTTGGAAAGAGGGTCTCTAGCACATCTCCCTTTTCTCTGCATTGTAGAATCACAGAATCATAGAGTATTTTTTTTGGGGGGGGTTTTAGATTTTTCAAGGCAATGGGGTTGAGTGGCTTGCCCAAGGCCACAAGGCTAGGTAATTATCAAGTGTCTGAGGTCGGATTTGAACCCAGGTACTCCTGACTCCAAGGCTGGTGCTCTATTCACTGCACCACCTAGCCACCCCTTGAATTTTTTATTTTTTATTTTTTTTGAGGGTTTTTGCTAGGCAATGGGGTTAAGTGGCTTGCCCAAGGCCACACAGCTAGGTAATTATTAAGTGTCTGAGACCAGACCTGAACCCAGGCACTCCTGACTCCAGGGCCGGTGCTTTATACACGGTGCCACCTAGCCACCCCCAGAATCATAGAGTTGTATGGGACCTCTGAAACGCTTTAAATTTATATAGTCAAGATAGCATAAATAGTCATTCAGACTCATCTTAAACACCTACAGTGAACAGAAAACCACCACCTCCTAAATTTACCTTCAGTTATACTTCTGAAAAGCTTTGCGACTAGAAAAATTTTCCTTTTGTAGTTTTCCCTTGAAAAATGTCTTGCTCACATAAGGGAATTCAATCTGTTTCCATAGATTTCCTCAACTCCAATTTTGGCCTACCAATTATGTCACTCTCCCTCTGTTTCCCCCTACTATCTATAAAGGAAATGGAAATCTGAGATAAAAAACATTCAGGGATGAATAGATCAAGTGAGTAGAGGATGACAAGTGAGAAGAAACAAGCAATAACTTAGAAAAACAATATGTGCTTATGTAGGGTGGTGAGCAGCTAGGATATAGGAAAGATTACCAAAGTTTACCCT
Source organism: Macrotis lagotis (assembly GCF_037893015.1). NCBI lineage: Eukaryota > Metazoa > Chordata > Mammalia > Peramelemorphia > Peramelidae > Macrotis > Macrotis lagotis. Next base: position 843,611,307 of record NC_133658.1, on the reverse strand, counting down.
GTAAACAAGACAACACATAATTTGTCTTTTTTTTTTTTTGTTTCACTGAGATTTTGTTTCACTGAACTTACCTGATAGACGTTTTCTTGACTACTCTGAACTTCTCAGAATCATCATCCTATCTTTTTTTTCATTATAAGGGACTTAATGGATTCCAGTTTCTTAGGGGAGAGGCACATAAGGTTCCAGATATCTTTCAGGAAATGCATGTAGAGAAAGAACCCAGCAGACATGTAGGAGAAGTCTTCCTTAACCAACCCCTGATTTACTTCCAGTTTGATTCCCTAGAGACTGATAGAATATAGTCTGTTCTACCAGTCTTGCCCTACTTGGGCAGGATTAGTCTCTTTCTCTTGGTTTGAGTTCAGATATTATTTCACTCTACCTGAAGAGTTCATTCACTATTGTGCATTTTAAAATTAATTCTAATATGCAGATAAATTTACTTGTCATTTTAAAAATTTAGAATAGTTTTTGTATAGCTAGAGTTAGTTGCAAGGAGTACAGACTAAGGGGTAACTCTTAAGAAGAATCAGGGAAATAGCATTTCTTGTAGATTGAGACATATCCCTAGACTAAAGATATTTGAGGCAGGTATATGGATATCATTCTAACCTGATATACATACTCTTCTTGAAGACTGGATGAAAGAACACTCCTAGAACCTTTCTCTCCTTTGACTCACTAGTTACTGTGAGTAACTTTTCTTCTCTCTATAGAAGTGGGCCAGGTCTCAAATCATATCTATTCACATAACCCATGAACTTCACCTTTATATTTACATAACTAGTGTGGATATATATATATATATATATATATATATATATATATATATATATATCACTCATCTGAGTAAAATGATTTACCCAGGCTCACACAGTTAAAATATCTCAGGTAAGAGTATAGTACTCCATATTGCCTCTAGAAGACAGGTCTTCTGGTTCTTAGACCTACATTCTTCTTCTAGGTGTCTCTATAAGGTCCTAGTTGTGTAAGGTGAAAAGGTTCTACTAGATTACTGAAAGAAGTCAAATCAGGGATTCTTCTATTTTCCTCCCAGTCTTCCTGCTATTACCTTTCTCCCTCCACTGCTGCATTGAGTGGGGAAGGTTGCCTCCTCGAACAACTGAACAATGAAGTAGGCCTGTTGTAGAAACTCATCCAATCATCCATTAGATTGAACTTTCTGCTGAGTCCATATTTTGCCTAGGGGAAGTGTAGTCTTGCTTTTACTACTTCTTGCCCACTTGGGGAAGTTAGTAATAGAAATCTTTAAGATTTCCTTTTTTAGAACTTGAACTCTTGACCAGGAGTTATCCCAAAACCTTTTGATAGAAAATCTATATTCTTGTTGTCTCTGTTTATCTCTGTCTTTCTGTTTCTCTTTCCTTTCTCCCTTCCTGCCATATCCCAAGGAATATATTGCAAATTGATCATTGTCTCTTTCATTCTTGCTGCCTATTATCAACTTTGAAATGCTTACAAATAGAAATTTTTTAGCCACCATTCAATATTCATTGAAATATAAGCAACTTTTAAAGAATAGCTAGGTTTGGATTTTTCAAATGCTCTCCAGTCCAAGGAAAGAGGGGAGAAGAGATGGGCAAATCATTTTCTTGTATCAGTCCTTCCAAATGGAAAGTTAACCACTGACATATTTGTCCATAGACATCTCAGGCTATTGTTCTGGTCTGAATGGGTGAATTTGGCACTGGCAATAGCTGAGCTCCATTGGTTGCTGGAGTGGTAAGAGCTCCATTCATCTTTAAACTCATTTTATACTCACTCAAACCATTTGCCCCAAATTTAAGTTCATTTCCACATCATGACTATATCTTATCTGAGACATTTCTAAGGCATACCCTTTAAAGGCATAACCCTGCTTTAGTCTCTGTATCAAAACAATTGAATATTTCTATCCCACTCAGTTGACTTAAAGTGATTGCCTTATCTTCTTTGGTAGAGTGGGTATGATACTCCTCCTTATAGTCAGGAATTTTAATATAATGTCTATTAGATCTAACTAATTATTCCATGACATAGTGATTTATCTGGCCCCAAACTTGAAGTCCTGGGGCAGCTAGGAGGCATAGTGGATAGAATGCTGGGCCTGGACTCAGGAAAAATAACTTCAGAAACTTATTAGTTATGTGACCTAGGCAAGTCATTTAACCCTATTTACCTTAGTTTTTTCCTCATCTATAAAATGAGCTGGAGAAGGAAATGGCAACCAACTCCAGGATCTTTGCCAAGAAAACCTCAAATGGCTCATGAAGAGTTGGGCATGACTGAAATGATTGAACAACAAAACTTGACGTCATTTTTCATAATTTTCAAGGATTTTATCGCCTGTTTCTCTATTTTCCTTTCTTTCCCTCTTTCTGCCTGTATACTATGGGACATTACTAGCCACAAAGATACTTCTTCACATCCCTAAACATCTTAGTTCTTCAGTAACCTTATATTTCTCAATCTATTCCTTTACCAAGACACACATATGGTCGTGCATTATATCTCACAGTATCCTATTATTGCATCACTAAACTAATTAGAAACTGATATTTCCCTGTATGATCATAACCATGTATTATTCAATCTCTCACTCTGCTGCTCCTCCTAAAGCTACTCTTTGCCCTCACTAAAGTTTATAATCCTTTTACTGTACAGTACATTGTCAGTATAATGCTTCTCTGACTTCACTTTCTTCTCTCTCCAAGTATCTAATAGTTAATCATTTCAACATTATATTGCCCTCTGCACTTTTTAAAAAAAATATTTTGTTTCTAATTATATACAATAGTAGTTTCTACCTATCATTTTTTTGTAAGGTTTTGAATTTTTCACTTTTTTTCCCCACCCTCTTTTCCCTCCACCCCCACAGAAGGCAGTTTGATAGTCTTTACATGTTTACATGCTATACATTGATTGAAATTGAATGTGTTGAGAGAGAAATCATATCCTTGAGGAGAAAATAAAATATTAGATATAGCAAAATTTTGTAGTATATAAGACACTTTTTTAAAAAAAATTGAAGGTAATAGATTTTGGTCTTGGTTTAAGCTCCACAGTTCTTTCTCTGTATACAGATGATATTCTCTGTCATGTACTCTAAAATTGTCTCTGATTATTGAATTGATGAAATGAGCAAACCCATTAAGGTTGATCATCATCCCCATGTTGCTTTAGGGTGTAAAATGTTCTTTTGGTTCTGCTCATCTCACCCAGCAACAGTTTATGCAAGTCTTTCTAGGATTCTCTGAATTCTCATCCCTTTTGGTTTCTAGTAGAACAATAGTGTTCCATAACATGCATATACCACAGTTTGTTCAACCATTCCCCAATTGATGGACATTCACTCAATTTCCAATTCTTTGCTACCACAAACAGGGCTGCTATGAATATTTTTGTACAAGTGATGTTTTTACCCTTTGGCATGATCTCTTCAGGGTACAGACATAGTGGTATTGTTGGATCAAAGGGTATGCATATTTTTATTGATTTTTGGGGCATAATTCCAGATTATTCTCCAGAAATGTTGGATGAGTTCACAGCTCCACCAGCAATGCATTAGTGTCCCATGCTTCCCACATCCCTTCCAACATTGAACATTGTCCTTTCTTGTCATATTGGCCAATTTGATAGGTGTGAGATGGTACCTCAGAGCTGCTTTAATTTGCATTTCTATAATCAGTAATGATGTAGAACAATTTTTCATATGACTATGGATAGCTTTGATTTCCTCATCTGTAAATAGCCTTTGCATATGCTTTGACCATTTGTCAATTGATGAATGGCTTGTATTTTTATAAATTTGACTCAGTTCTCTTCATATCTTAGAAATGTCAGAATCTGTCAGAAATACTAGTTGTAAAATTGTTTCCCAATTTACTACATATCTTTTGATCTTGGTTACATTGATTTTGTTTGTGCAAAAGCTTTTTAATTTAAGTAATCAAAATTATCTAATTTGTTTTTAATGATGTTCTCCATCTCTTCCTTGGTGCTAAACTGTTTCCCTTTCCATAGATCTGAGAAGCAAACTATTGCTGGATCTCCTAGTTTTCTTAAAATATTGTCTTTTATGTTTAAATCCTGTACTCATTTTGATCTAATCTTGGTATAGGGTGTGAGATGTTGGTCTAATCCAAGTTTATGTCAAACTAACTTCCAATTTTCCCACAATTTTTATCAAAGAGAGAGTTCTTATCCCAGAAGCTGGACTCTTTGGGTTTATCAAACAGCAGATTACCATAATTGTTTCCTGCTATCTCTTTTGCACCTAATCTATTCCACTGATCCATCACTCTGTTTCTTAGCCAATACTAAACAGTTTTGATGACTGATGCTTTATAATATAATTTTAGATCTGGTATGGTTAAGCCACCTTCTTTTGAACTTTTTTTCATTAAATCTCTGGATGTTCTTGAATTTTTGTTTCTCCAAATGACTTTAGTTACTATTTTTTCTACTTCATTAAAGTAATTTTTTTGGGAGTTTGATTGGTAAGGCACTAAGTAGTTTAATTTAAGTATAATTGTCATTTTTATTATATTAGTCCAGCCTATCCATGAGCAGTTGATATTAGCCCAATTTTTAAATCTGATTTTATTTGTGTGAAGTGTTTTATAGTTGTTTTATAGAGTTTCTGGGTCTATCTTAGTAGGTATACTCCCAAGTATTTTATATTATCTGAAGTTACTTTAGGTGGAATTTCTCTTTCTAGCTCTTGCTGCTATAGCCTTCTGCTCTTGAATCTTTTGCCTCCTTGTTCTATCATCACTTACTTCTTGCCACATGAGTCCTGGATTACTTCTCTGTTTTTAATCTTATACTGCTCATACCTTATGTATTCTTCTTATCTAACCTTAATTTCTCTTATTACAAGAAGGCAGTCTTTTTATTCCCTATTAGTCCTATCTCATTTCTCACAAAAAGAAAGCAAAAACTGAATTTCACTTTCCCCATTTTCTCAAGGATTATTTTCATATTCTTAATCATAAACCTCCCAATCATATGATTAGAAAATTCACTGTTAATGAAATTGTGACATTAGAATTATTATCTCATTTGATACTCACAAGACTATTAAAGAAACACATTTTAACTTCCAAACTCTTTGCCTGTAGGAATTCCCCTTTGATCTTACTCCTGCATTGCTTTTTAATCTTTTTTTTTTAGGTTTTTTTTTTTTTTTTTTGCAAGGCAAATGGGGTTAAGTGGCTTGCCCAAGGCCACACAGCTAGGTAATTATTAAGTGTCTGAGACCGGATTTGAACCCAGGTACTCCTGACTCCAGGGCCGGTGCTTTGTCCACTGCGCCACCTAGCCGCCCCCCCCCTTTTTTAGGGGTTTTTTTTTTGATATTTCCCTTTCAAATGAGAAAGGGGTTGGTGAGAATTGAGGGAACTGGAGACTGAGAGTCAGAAACAAACTTTAGGTGTCTTCTAGCTAATAAAACTCAGACCTGCTTTTCAAAGTCTGGATGAAGGATTCATATCCCAAATCTCTTAGTTATTAATTGAAAAGAACTAAATAAGGGGCAGCTAGGTGGCACAATGAATAGAGCACCGGCCCTGGAGTCAGGAGTACCTGAGTTCAAATCCGGCCTCAGACACTTAATAATTAACTAGCTGTGTGGCCTTGGGCAAGCCACTTAATCTCATTTGCCTTGAAAAATCCTAAAAAAAAAAATTAAAAAAAAAGAAAAGAATGAAATACACTCAAGATGAGATGGCCATGTGTATCAGAGTACATTACTTTTTTGTGTGTTTTGGTTTTTTTGGCAAGGCAATGAGGTTAAGTGACTTGCCTAAGGTCACACAGCTAGATGTGTCATTATTATTATTAAATGTCTAAGACTGATTTGTACTCAGGTCCTTCTGACTACAGGGCTGGTGCTCTGTCCAGCTGCCCCCACTGTCCCCCAATAGTTCTCTATGAATGCAGGACTCACAACATCTCTCTCACTTCTAACAGACATAAGTCAAGTACAAGAAAAGACATTTAGCAAAAATAAAACCACATAAAATTGAACTGATTTTCAGGACTTCAGAGCTGAAGAGTGCAATACAGAAGATTTTTCCCTCTAAAGAAATATTTGGGCTACTGATAAACTATGACTTCCCTCTGCAGCTGAATGGGAAATTTGAACAAAGTGGTTGATGTTAGTAAAAAAAAAAAACCACACAGAATATTCCAGTTGTAGTGTTTGATGTATTTTTGATGTTTTTTCCCCTACTACAAATCTATATTTCATTAATCTGACAAGCCTTGTTATATTTTTTTTCCCCTGTGATATCCACATTACCACCTCCTCATTATAAAATCTCTCACTTCTTAGCTAGACAGGGAACTGACTCAAGACTCAAGGTTTCAAAGATATTGTTTTTCTTTCTTTCTACACTTCAGGTCTTCTTACTGAATTTTAATTAGGAAGGCATCAAGAAGAGGGGACAAGTATACAAGAGAGGGATTAAGACACAAGATCAGAGAAGTGCTTTGCAGATGTCATATGATTGGATCATTTAATTTCATTATGACTATCATCTGAATCAGATCAAAGAACATTTGTTTTACTGGATTATTCATCAAATAGCATTAATTTTTGTTGTGGAAATTGGGAAACCTTTTGCATTAATTCTTTTTTTTTTTAGGTTTTTGCAAGGCAAACGGGGTTAAGTGGCTTGTCGAAGGCCACACAGCTAGGTAATTATTAAGTGTCTGAGGTCGGATTTGAACCCAGGTACTCCTGACTCCAAGGCCGGTGCTTTATCCACTACGCCACCTAGCCGCCCCTTGCATTAATTCTTAATATTGTCAATTTACACACACACACACACACACACACACACACACACACACACACACATAATATAAACATGAATTTATATATTGGCATTTATATATATGACAGTAGGATTTACAAAAGATGTTCTACACAGCAACCCTATGAAGTAGGTAGTTCAGAAATCAAGGTTTAGAGAAATTCAATAACTTGCTCATGTTCAGCCACATAGTATTTGTCAGAGGTGGTTTTTCAAAACTAAGTTTCCTTCAGGGTCTTTTGGCTCAGTGCTTTTCCCACTATACTGAAAAATGCAATTTTTCAAAGTTGTTTTGACCATACTCTCCCTGGCTTCTCTCAAGTTTCAACTCAAATATTACCTTCTCCAAAAAAGTCTTTCCCAAACTCCCTTAATTCTAAAATATTTTTATTTACTGATTTTTTTTTTGCCAGTTTTTATCTTATTTGTACATAACTGTTTTCTTGTTGTCTCCTGTATTGGACTGTGACTTCTTTGAAAGTAGGGACCTTAATTTTTGCTTTCATTAGGCCTCCAGTACTTAGTCAGATACTGACATATAGAAAGCACTTAAAAGCTTGGTGACTCTTTGATGCAGCAATACCGCTACTGGGTCCTATATCCTGAAGAGATGATTAAAAAGGGTAAAAACATCACTTGTACAAAAATATTCATAGCAGCCCTGTTTATGGTGGCAAAGAATTGGAAATCAAGTAAATGTCCTTCAATTGGGGAATGGCTTAGCAAACTGTGGTATATATATATGTCATGGAACACTATTGTTCTATTAGAATCCAGGAGGGAGGGGAATTCAGGGAAGCCTGGAGGGATTTGCATGAAATTATGCTGAGTGAGATGAGCAGAAGCAGAAAAACACTATACATCCTAACAGCAACATGGGGGTGATGATCAACCTGGATGGACTCTCTCATTCCATCAGTGCAACTATCAGGGACAATTTTGGGCTGTCTGCAATGGAGAATACCATCTGTATCCAGAGAAAGAACTGTGGAGTTTGAACAAAGACCAAGGACTATTACCTTTAATTTGGAAAAAAAACCCTGATATCTTATTGTTTGATCTCTCTGTCTCTTATACTATGTTTCTTCCTTAAGGATATGATTTATTTCTCATCACATTCAATTTGGATCAATGTATACTATGGAAACAATGTAAAGACTGACAAATTGACTTCTGTGGGGGGTGGGGAGAGGGAAATAAGATCAGGGGAAAAATTATAAAACTCAAAATAAATAAAATCTTTATAGAAAAAAATAAAAGCTTGGTGACTAAGAGATTTGCCTAAAAAAAGTTGTTCAGTGAGTGGTCAAACTCCTCTATGTGGTATTTAAAACGCCTCCTAGTCTACCTTCAGCCTCTTTTCACACTTCTTCCAGAACATTCTGTAATCCAGTCAGACTAGCAGATAGGACATCCTATCTCTTATCTCTGTGCCTTTGCACAGGCTGACCTCCTTTCCTGAGGAATGTTCTACATTTTTACATCATTATCTTTACTTTCATCCTCCAAAGTTCAACATAAACATTATCTCCTACCTAGGTATTTTCTGATCCCATCTGCTACTAGTGCTGCCCAATCTGTAATTACCTTGAATTTACTTGTTATTTAACTTATATTTTATATATACTTATATATTTATATAGAGTCACAAAATTTAAGAGTTGAAAAGTACATCAAGAGTTGTCTAATTTGCCTATACATTAAGAAAAAATATCTTATTTATTCTTATAGAGTATAAGTCTCTTGAAGGTAGGGGCTGTTTTATTTTTGTCTTTGTCTTTCCAGTGTCTAGCATGCAGTGGGTACACAGTGGTACTTTATAAATGTTTGTTGATTTATTGATTAGTTAATTGCAAAATTCTATAAAACTGCTCTTCTGCTTGTGATGGAGAATCCAGCTTGAGCTCTTCTCTGTAAATACTTGAAGTTGTGCTTTTACAAAGACAGTTAGCAATATAAAATAGTATTTATAGGGTTCTGGATTCCTTTCATAAACAGCACCCCTAAGGACATCATTTGCATTGCTAGTCCTTTCTATCATCTCTAGTCTATAGTCAAACAAGAGGCAGGACTGGAAGAAAAGAGGACAAATTCCTTGTCAATTATACCCAACACCATGACCACTGTACCCCCTTGTTTGCTTTGTAAAGAATCATTCACCATTTAAAACCAAGGATTCTAATTTTTGCAAATGTACTTCCCCTGTCCCAGACTTCAACTCAGGTGGTTCCCAAATAGGAGCTACTTTATGGACATTTTGCTACCTTGTCCCAATATCTTCTGAAAGCCTAGCCTGAGTTCTTGGGTTCTGAGAGCATATACCATAGGGTTGAGGGCTGGAGGGATGACATTATGCAGTACATTGAGAAGCACAGGGATTAGGGGAAACTTCTTCCTTGCCAAATGTGTGACAGATACTACAATGATGGCTGTGTAAAAGAAAAGAATGAGGATGAGGTGGGAGCTACATGTACTAAGGGCCTTTGAAATGGCATCAGTAGAATTTAGCTTCAGGACAGAGCGCAGAATCAGGACATAGGAAGAAAAGACCAGAGCCATATCACTTCCGATCATGACCCAAGCCAGTGCCAATTGGTAAAATCTATTTACTGTAATGTCATCACAGGCCAGGCTGATGACTCCTAGGTTAGAGCACAAGCAATGTTCAATCTCATTTCCAGAGCAATAATGTCTCATTGCAGCCAGCACAGGCACTGGCATGACCAACAAGCTATTTCTGATCATCATAGATATTGCAGCTTTGAAGATGAAGCTATCTGTGACAAAAGAGGGATAGTAAAGAGGATGGCAAATGGCCATATACCTGTCAAAAGCCATGCACAGGAAAATACCTGACTCCATGCCCACAAACCAGTGAATAGCATATATCTGAGTAAAACACTCAGGGAGGCTAATGGTCTTGGCATTGAACCAGAAAATGGCTAGGATCTTGGGCATGATGGTGGTAGCCAGGCCTACATCCACTACAGAGAGAATGCCCAGAAACTTGTACATGGGTTTGTGCAAAGTTAGATCCTGCCATATAGTCATCAGGATGAAGAGATTAGCACTGAGGGCTAAAAGATAGAGTAGTACCAGGGGGAGAGATAGCCAGTGTTGCCATCTGTGGATGCTTGGGAACCCCATTAGGATGAACTCAGAGATCTGGAGATGGGAGCTGTTCAGGGTCCTGGAAACAGGAATCATTACTCAAGATGTCTTCTTAATATCTGAAAGTGAAGGGGATTAAAAAAAATCTATGATTGGAACATCAGTATGGCACCAGGACTGGAGGTGAAAGGCATGCCATTTTTAACCCAAGCATTCAGGTGTTCATGTCTATGCACAACATTCACTTCTTCTCTGAACACTGGAGGAAGTTTAAATGAGTAAAACAGAAATGATCAGAAAAGTCTTTGTAGGAAAGCATGAAGAAAGAGAAGTATGAAGGGATATTCATTATTGTCTCCCAAACTAGGAAGGACAGTTTTCTCAATTCTATTAACAGAATTTCCCTCCTTTAAAACTATTTAGTTGCCACCTATTCCAGAAAGCCTTCCCTGAGCAATATCTATCAGCTAGCCACATGCTGGGGATGGCAATCTCTCCTTCATATTTTTTCTAGTACTATGGGCACCTCTTTGCACTCATCAGATTCTCCCTTGTGGCAAAAAACTATCCAGATTCTTGTCTTTTCTCCTTTTAGATTTCAAGATGTTTGATTACAGGTTCTCTGCCTTATTTAATATCCATATAATCAGTACCAAGTATAATGCCTTTTGCATAACTAGGACCTCAGAGATATTTGTTTGACTTTAATTGAGGGATGGTGGCATGATATGAGGAAGAACTTACTTAGTCTAGGAAGAATAAAAAATTGGAGTAGTTTTCTAAATGAAAAAGAGTGGTAGTCTTTGCTCCTGGAAGACTTAGACCTTCATTTGCTAGAAGATAAGGGAAGGCTCCCAGTGTTATTTTTAGACATTTTATGACTCTTGGGTCTTGTAGGTGAATATATCACTATGATTGTAAAACAGAGGCTCTTAATCTTTTTTTTTTTTGTTTCATAGACACTACTAGTGGCCTGGTAAAGCCCATGGACATTGTATTAAAATATATTTTTAACAATCATAATCAAAGGAAATGCCAAATTTTAGATAGAAGTTGATGAGAAAAAAAGATGTATTTTTTCATATCCAAGTTTCCAGACCACCTAAAATCTATCTTGGGGATCTTTGATCTCTTAGATTATAAAATCCATGTTCTAGAAACTTGGAGTTACTACAAACAATATCTCTCTGCCTAAGAATCTTTCCACTCTTCTTGATATGATTGAAGAGATTGCTTTTACAATGGCCTTTTCCCCCTTAAATGTGAAGAGGTTGGGAGATAAGAAAGTAAAGATGCAGCTTAAGGGAAGGTGAGAAAGCTGAAGAAATTAAGGATTGAAAATAAAAAACAGAGAGAGTCATAGACCATGATGAGAAAAAAAATTTTTTTTTAAGTCCATTGCCTTCTAGGCATTACTTACTGTGAGAAGGTGTAGGATTGTCTCTCACCCAGGAATAGTCTTCAATATTCAGACTCTACTCTTATGATTGAGTCTGTTGGGTATGGACTTTCTTAGAATGGAGTAGGGAATCTTGTCTTAACCCCTGGGGATTGAGCTCTTGGTAACAACTATAGTGCAATTCAGTTGAGGTTATCTGACTCAATCTATCCTCCCTGCTTCTCTAATGAATCTCTCCCAAGTGTGTGAGGTTTCTATTCTCTACATTCAATAGCACAGTGATGCTGTCACTGTTTCTGATTGTTTCTTTTATAATGCATCTAGTAATCTCCAGGGAAACATATGCTCTGAGTCCAAACATATCTTAAACACCCGTGGATGTGGGAAATGTGGGCCACCATTCGAGGTGCTGTAGAGGGTGGTGGGTATAAAGTTTGATATCCTTTCTCTTAAGGAACTGGTAGTATAGGATGGGAATAAAGAAAACAACAATAAAGAACTCAGACACATAACATAACATGTTGAGTGCAATGGAGAATGACAGAATAATATCAGTGTGAAACCTGTGATTACCAAATGAGGTGATCAGGAATAGAGAAAGCAAAATCTTATTTAATTTTTAAAAGAATAGATTTGTTGTTGTTGAGTCATTTTTCAGTCATATATGATTCTTCATGACTCCATTTAGGATTTTCTTGGCAAAGATATTAGAGTGGTTTACCATTTTCTTCTGCAACTCATTTTATAGATGAGGAATGGAGGGAAAGAGGATAAAGCAACTTACCCCAGGTTATACAGCTAATAAGTGTTTGAGGCTAGATTTGAACTCATTGAAGATGTCTTCCTAATTCCAAACCCAATGCTCTATCCATTATACTACCTAGATGCTCCTAAAGGATTGATAGGAAGTCAATAAATGAAGAGGAGATCTTAGGCATAGAGAAGAGTATAATTAAAGACAAGGTCCAATAAAGCAATATTCATTCATTAAATATAATAAGTCTAGAAAGTGAGGCTTTAGCCAGATTGTGAAGGACTTTAATTGCTAAAGAAGTTCATATTTGATCCTGGAGGCAACAAGTTTTTCACCAAGTCTTGGTAGATTAGATATATATGAATAGCCAATGCAACTTGGGATTCCTTTCTCAGAGTTGAGCTAATTTGCCAGTTGATGTAAGGAGACTTGAACTTACATTCCTTGGTTTTTACCATTAGCTCTTAAAATATATGGGTAACTCTCAGAATCCCTGAATGTAATATATATGAATGTAATATCCACTTTATAAGAGGTTATCTAGTCATCAAGGAACAGAGACCTTTAATTTTAAAAAATGTTATCTTATTATGTAATTTTGCTATCTTTTATACTTTATTTTTTCCTTAAGGATATGATTTCTCTCTCAGCACATTTAATTTTGATCAATGAATAGCATGGAAACAATGTAAATAAAGACTATCAGACCACTTTCTGTGGGGGGTGGGGGGAGGGAAGTGAGATTAGGGGGGAAAATTGTAAAATTTAAAAATAAATAAATTTAAAAAAACCAAGAATAGAAAACTACCAACTTTTGGGGCAGTCTATTTTACTTTTGGATATTTTTATTTATTAGGAAATATTTTTTCAAGACTAAGTTTGTCTCTTTGTAACTTCTACATGATTCTTCTGCTTTTGACCTCTTATGGCAAACCATAGCTTTCATGTTCCTCTTGAGTTCTCCAGGCTAAACACATCTAATTGCTTCAGTTGTTCATTATATGACAAATAAGACTTTTACTATCCTGGACACTCTTCAGTTTTTCAAAATATTTATTTAATTTTCATGCTCATAATTGAACATAACATTCTGGTTGAAGTCTGATAAGCTAAGAGTACATAGGAATGATCTGCTGTTGTTAGAAATTATATCTCTCGGGTGACTAGGTAGCACAGTGGATAGAGCACTGGCCCTGGAATCAGGAGTACCTGAGTTCAAATCTGACCTCAGACACTTAATAATTACCTAGCTGTGTGGCCTTGGGCAAGCCACTTAACCCCATTTGCCTTACAAAAACCTAAAAAAAAAAGAAAAGAAAAATGAAATTATATGTCTCAATACAGTCCAAGATTGCATTAGTTTCTTTAAAAAATTTTTTTTGACTGCTACACTATATTGCTGTCTCTTACTGAGCTTACAGTACACTCAAACCATAAGATCTTTTTCAGAGCAATAGTTGTCATAGATCAGTATATTACAGAGTTGGAGGTCAGCAATTTCAAATCTTTCATTGTATAGATGAAGAAATTGAGGCCTAGGGAATTCTTGGAAAATATTTACCCATACAATTGTCCTAATTCACTAAAGTCTCCATGACCCTTTCTTCCTCCCTCTCTTCCTCCCCCTCCCCCCACTCCTGCTGCCATAGATTCCTGAAATTTCAAATACAAAGGGGACTGGTGAAAGAAGATGGAGTTGGAATATGTATGGCCTAGGGATGAAATCATAGAGATAGTATCATGAGTGTTAGGTCAAAGGAGGGGAAAGGCAATGTTAAAGAGATTGAGATTATATCCATTCTGTACTTAGATATACACAGAGATAGGAAGCCTTTTTCCATATCCAAGAGGGGGAAGAGATCAGTCTTGTTTTTATTCTGACCTAGCACTAAGGAGATAGGAAATGAGCCACAGTCCATATATCAACTGCTTTGAAACAGAAATCATAGGGAAGGCAGGATGACTGGTAGCCAATGTAAGGCCTCTGTCAATTTCTGGCCTATATTCAATAGAGGGAGGTTTAAGAAGACTATCTAAGACTGTCCTTTCTGCTCCTCTCCAAGTTTCAAGCAGTTAGTTTTATACTCCACAACTTTCTAGGTGTGTAGAAGAGTCCAGAAATTAGTTTCTTTCAAGAAATAGGATAGAGATGATGGCAAAGATCACATTCTTAGATGGCTAGCAGTCATGCCCTCTATTGCTTTTAAGGGTATTTGTCAAGTCCATTTATTCTGAACTTCCAGTGGAGATTGTGAAGTGGCAGTCACTTTGATATATGGATTGTGACTTTCTCCTTTTTCTCTTGCTACTACAGGGGGCCCTGCCAATGACCATAACTCTCTGCCAATATTTCTCCTCCCTCTAAAGTCAGACTCCTACTGCAGTTACTCAGGAAAGATTGGTTCATTTCTATAAAATAATTGTTAAATTACTAAATTGTTAAATAATTGTCAAAATTCTCATTTTTAATCTTCTTATTCTTGTAATTAAACATCCAAGGCCAAGCCACCCAATGGCTTGGCCAGTCAGTGGTTCTTAGTTCTTCCATAGGGGGCTGGAGGGAAGACTCATCTCTAAGTTCACTGTGTCCTTCCAGTTGCACTACAAAATCTATCTCAACTGAGGTTCTAACAAAGACAGTGATGTGGTAAGTGTCCCACCTTCCCTCTTGGTTAAGGGAGATTAAAAGTTTCTAGGCCAGCCCCCATCTCACTTTTCCTCCTGCAGTCCTATATACACCCACACTTTGGCTGACAATTGTGTTTTAAATTATGAAGGATCATTAATGTTAGGTAAGGAAGTTTGAATTCTATTTAGTAGGTAAGAAGTCACACATGATTGCTAAGTAGAGGTGAGTTTTATGTACAGGGAAGTTAATTTTGACAGCAATATGAAGGTTGGATTTAAGATAAGGGAGAGTGGAGGCAGTCAAGTAACAAGGATAACAAGGGAAGGGAAAGAAATAGGAATTAAAGATGTCATAATTATTATTGAGATGAAATTGTTAGCAGTTAACAATTGGATAAAACGGTTTAACTTGGAAGGCCAGTACTAGGGCAGAACTGGTTATATTCTTCAATGATTGAATGGTAGCATAATTCTTAAAATATAATGATCTAGCTCACTTGAACTGGAAGGTAGGTGAAGTCAAGACCCACTCAAAGAATCCTGGGAAGAAGAAGAAGAAGGGGAGTCTCATAGGAATGTTGAAAGGAGTCATTGTTTCTAGTCAAAGATGCCCATGTGAGTCCTGAGGGCTTGAGATAGCTCTCAGAGAGTTGGGAATAAAACTAGTTGGTAGAAATAATCTTAGTACTACTACTAGTCAATTATAATGTTTAATTACTTATTTATTAGTCTGGTTTCTTTGTTGTGTCTCACAGCACTACAATTACAACCAAATATTCTTAAAATTTTCTCAAAAAATCCACTTTTTTAATTACTTTTTTTTTATTGCTAACAAGTACCCCAGGAGCAGAAGGAGGGGAAGTGGATAGTGAGGATTAACTAGAAATGAGGGCATACTTGTTAGAAATGATGGAATGTCATAGAATCAAAAGAACTTTGATTATAATGGATGATGTAAAAAAGTTGAAGGGTGATTGTGGATATAAGGGAATATGGAGAGGAGACAATGGACTGGAATGATAGTAATGAGTAAAGGGCTAGATATCATGAGTATGTGAAACTTGATTAGTATAAGTAAGAGAAAATATTATGAAATCTGTCTTAAAATATAATGCCCAGTATCTTATTTAATATTCTTTATATCATCTGATAAAGATAATAGTAATGTTATAGTAAAACTGAATGCATGCTTTAATTAATACTGTACTAATTAACTATGACAATGTTTATTGGCTATTATTTCATACTTTTAACATATTATTTAAATTCACTAAAACTTTTATTTAGCCGTGTCTTTGTAGTTCTCTACCTGAGTACATGGTCAATTTTTGTGTAAGTGCCATGTACTGCAGAAAAAAAGTATATTCCTTTCTATCCCCATTCAATTTCTTCCAAAGCTCTATCATATCTAGGTTTTCTAACAATCTGCTTACCTCTCTAATTTCTTTATTTTATGGTTTGATTCATCTAAATCTGAGAGAGAGAGGTTGAGATCTCCTACCAGTAGAGTTTTGTGGTCTGTGTCTTCCTGTAGCTCATTCAACTTCTCCTCTAAGAATTTGGATGCTATACCACTTGGTGAATGCATATTTAATATTTAATTTGCTTCATTGTCTATGATACTTTTTAAAAGGATATAGTTTCCTTCCTTATCTCTTTTAATGAAATCTATTTTAGCAGCTGCTTTGTCTGAGATAAGAATTGTTAACCCTTGCCGTTTTCATTTTGCCTGAAGCAAAATATATTCTGCTCCAACTTTTTACCTTTACTCTATACATATCCCTCTTCTTCAAATGAGTTTCTGGTAAGCAGCATATTGTAGGATTCCGGTTTTTAATACATTCTGCTATTTGCTTATGTTTTATGGGAGAGTTCATCCTATTCACATTCAAAGCTATAATTATTAACTCTTTATTGGCTTTTATGTTATCTTCCCTCTGTTTGTATTCCCCCCTTTTTTATTTTATCAATATTCCCCAGTATTTTATTTCTGAATACTACCTCCTTCAGTGTTTGCTTCCTTATATCCACCCCTCCCCTATCTTTTTCCTTTCCCTTTGCCCCATTTTCCTTCCCTTCCTTCTGTTAGTTTCCCTTTTCTTTCCCCTATCTCCTTTTAATATTTGAAAGATTAATAACTGAGTTTGTGTGTATGTTAATCCTTCTTTGAGCCAAATATGATGAGAGAAAGGTTCAAAAGCTTTTCACTTCCTCCCTTCTTCCCCTCTATTGCAATAGGTCCTTTGAGCCTCTTCATGTAATGTGATTTACCCCATCCAATCTCCTCCATCCTCCCATCTCTTCACTATTCCCCCTTTTAAAAGAGATATTGTTTTTAAATTGTTACAAGTCACAGATAAGTCATGAATGTTGATTACTTTTGGCTAAGTATATTCTCTCTAATAGAGAGACAATTCTCAAGAGTTATGAGAATCTTTCTTCCAGGTGGGGACAAAGCCAATTTCATCTTATTATATAGCATTTTTTTTCTCTTCCCTTTTTTAACCCTTTCATGTGTCTCTTGAGTCTCCTGTTTGAAGTTCAAATTTTCTATTTAACTCTGATTTTTTCATCAGGAAAAATTCCTCTGGAAGAAAAGGCTCAGGTTTGCAGGAGAGTGAATTGTTAGGTGCATTCCAAGTTCCCTTGCTCTTCAAAATATCATATTCCAGACCCTTTGATCCCTTAATTTTGATGCAGCCAGGTCCTGTGCAATCCTTACTGTGGTTCCTTGGTATCTAAATTGTTTCTTTTTGACTGCTTGCAAGATTTCCTCTTTTAACTGATTGTTCTGAAATTTGGCCATAGTATTCCTTGGTGTTTTCATTTTTGGGATTCCTTTCAGGAGAGGACTGATGTATTCTTTTGTTTTTTTAGGTTTTTGCAAGGCAAATGGGGTTGAGTGGCTTGCCCAAAGCCACATAACTAGGTAATTATTAACTATCTGAGACCAGATTTGAACCCAGGTACTCCTGACTCCAGGACCAGTGCTTTATCCACTGTGCCACCTAGCCGCCCCTGATGTATTCTTTTAATAACTATTTTCCCTCTGGTTCCATGCTATCAGGGCTATTTTCCTTCAAAAGATCCTGAAAAATCCAGGTTTTTTTTTATCCTCAAAGTGTTCAGGAAGCCCAATGATTCTTAAGTTGTCTCTTCTGGATCTGTTCTCTAGGTCAGTAGTTGTGCCAATGAGGTATTTCATGTTTTCTTCTATTTTTTTCAATTTTTTTGGTTTTGTTTAACAGATTCTTGTTTTCTCATGAAGTCTTTAGTTTCCACGGATTCCATTCTTTTTTTTTTTAGAGAAGAATATTCTTCATTTAACTTTTCCAACTCTTTTTTGAAGGAGTTTTCCATTTTCCCAATTTTGTTTTTGAGAGAATTATTTTCTTTTTGCACTTGTCTGATTGTGTTTTCCAAGGATTTGCTTTCTTGTTGCAAAGTGTTAATTTTTTTTGTTGTAAGGTGTTGATTTTTCTTGGGTTTCTTTTCCCAGTTTTTCCAATTGATTGTTTTTTAGGTTTTTGCAAGGCAAATGGGGTTAAGTGGCTTGCTGAAGGCCACACAGCTAGGTAATTATTAAGTGTCTGAGACCGGATTTGAACCCAGGTACTCCTGACTCCAAGGCTGGTGCTTTATCCACTGTGCCACCTAGCTGCCCCTTCCAATTGATTTTTAAACTCCTTCTGGATTTCTTCTAATAAGTCTTTCTGGGCTGGAGACCAATTCATATTCTCTTCAGAAGTTCAAGCTCTCTCTGAGTTAGGGTCTTCATCTTTGAGGTAATTTTCAATGTACCCCTCTTCCTGCTGACCTACTGACCTTTCTTCATTTTCCTAGGATGTTGTGTTGGATGAGGGGCTGGTTTGTAGATCTTTTCTTTTGAAAACCCTAGAGGCTTTTCTGACTGGGTTTAGTAACTCCAAGCAGGCTGGTCAACAGGGGCTGCTAGATGCTTTCTCTGGAGTATCTGTAACCTTTATTTGTTGCCCACTCCCTAGTCCTGGGGGGTAGGGGGAAAACAGCAGAGTCTGAATTGTACTTGAACTATGTGGGCTGGGCCCTCTGGCTATGTACTTAAAACATTCATTCAGTACTGAGAGAGATCTGCTGCCCACACCTGAGCCTGGGGAGTAGGTGGGAAGGTTGTTGCTATATTTGTTCTGAGAAGAGTCCCTTTCACAAGGTTGGGGGAGGTTCATTCTGAAACACAGAGACTGCTGAAAGTAAGGAGCCTGGGGCACTGGTCTTCTAGGCCAGTGGAGCTGACTGGATTGATGTCAAGTCATGTTGCACCTCCTCCCTGCTACTCCACTCCCAAGCTGTGCTGGAACTCTCCCTCCAACCTCCCTAGAGCTCTCCTGTCTGATTACAAAGACAAAAGCTTCCACTGCTGTTCTTAGGTTAGTTCAGATCTTACTCCACTGTCCCTGTGCTGGCTCTCTATTCTCTGTTTCTAGTTCATTCTTGTTCCCTTGAGATAGACCTTGTTGATAGAGGTTCTTCTCCTTTATTCTTCTCTGAATTCTGTGGATTTGAATTCTGTTAAGAGGCTTATTTCATATCAGTTCTGAGGCAAAGTCAGGAGACCTTAGCACAGTGCCTGACTTCTCTCTACCATTTTGTCTGGAAGTCAACTAGGATGTTCTTAGTCTAAGTGGGAGGGTTATTCCTAAGAGTTGTCAGCTGGCAAGAGGAAGACAGAGATAAACAATGATGTTGAGAGAAAAGACATGGAAACAGAGAATAACAGTAATCTGCAGAGTTTAAGGTGGGACATAAACAATTGGTAGCAAAGAGAACAGGAAACAAATACTCTTAGCAGGATGAGAAGTATACTGAGGAAGTTGTCACTTCCTTCTATTAGGTACTTTTTCAGAACCAGATTTTTGAGACTTTCAGGGACTCACTGGTATATTCAGAGAATCCTGAAGAATGAGCCTAGGGCAGTACAAGCTTTATTTTGGAAAAATGAGTCTAGCTGGGGAGACCTTCAAGTGTGACAGCTGTGTGGGTGGCTACAATGACATAAAACAAAGGAAAGGGAAGAATAAAAACATAGAGAACAAATAAATAATAAATAAATAAATAAAGCTATAGTGAAATTTCTAAAATTAATCTTTACCAGTACTTCATGACTGGCAAAGATTAGAGCCAGTTGGTGGTTGAATCAGTGTATACAGCATATATCTTGTAGCAGTTCCTCCATTTGGGGGGTGAGATTCCTCTAGCACATCAATGATATAAAAATATGAATTCTAATGGAAAAAATGATTCATTGAAGGTTGCCCTATCAAATTGAGTTTGCATAAAGATTTTAGAACAGTGTATTACAAGCAAAACATTTATTTTCCCAATGTTTAAAACAATTCAAAATTATTAGCTGAAAATGAATCTTTTAAAACATTTTAAAGATAAACCACAGACTATCCTTCTGATATAACTGTTTGTACTAATATTTGTTTAGCTAAAATGACTTTAAATGTTTATTTTTAGTTTAGAAAAAATTGAAGTTTATAATTTCTTAACCCATTTATTCTTTATTTTTAATAGCAAAATTCTAATCTTCCAATATTTTTGCTTACAAAAGAACACTAAACATAGTGGATATAATTTGGGAACAAAATAATACCATAAACAAAATTATTTTTTAAAATATGAAATAAAACTCTGCATTAAAAAATGGAAAACTATTTTAGTTAAATGTATTTTTCCCAATTACCTTAAAATTTTTTCTTTCTGTTTTGATGAGATTTCTCCATGACCCCTCAGCAAGAATGAGGAAGGAGTGAGAAATCCCTGAGGGGGTATGTGTGTGTGTGTGTGTGTGTGTGTGTGTGTGTGTGTGTGTGTACACAATGGAAGAGCAGAGTGGAGTGAAGTCAGAATTAGGGATTGGAGAATAGATTTTCCACTCTCAAAATTCAGGAGACCTCACTGGGGGTTGACTTAGATTTTGAAAGAACAATTTCATCCATGCCCTGGCTGAGAGTGTGATGGGGTAAGGAAAGAGATAGAGATAGATAGATAGATAGATAGATAGATAGATAGATAGATAGATAGATACAGAGAGAGACAGAGAGATTGAAAAACCATCATAAGAAGAAATTTCAATAGGGAGTCTTTGGTGGTAGAGAGAACCTAATCTCTACTAGAAGTGATCCCTGACAATGCACTCTTACTTCTTGAGAGAAGACTTGAGAAAAGTGAAAGAAAATAAAAACCTTTCACTTGGGAGATGTTACTCTTCAGTGAGAACTGTCCAAATTTGGTTGCCTAGTAGCTGAAAGGAACATACCACACTTGAATTTCTTCTGCGGGGCACAACAAACTGCAGTTTTCTAAGCCTCTGGGTCTAGGAATGTTCTTATCATGGCTTCATAGAATTTTCAAATTGGAAGGCTTCACGAAATTTTGAAAGTTCAAACTATTTAGTTCAACCCAAGGCTAAACATATGACCCTTTACACTATCACTTATAAGTGTTCATATGGCTTTTGTAATCAAATTCTCAGTGACAATCTAGAAGGATCTTATTTCCCCTTTGAAGAACTCTGAAGTAAGTTTTCCCATTTTTTCCCTAAAAGTCTACTTTGTTCTATTTTTTTCTATTTTTTGATTTTTGTTTGACAGGACCTGAAGTCATTAGTTTCTGCAGACTCCATTTTCTTTTTTTAGGGAGGAGTTTTCTTCATTTATTTTTTGCAACTTCTTTTCCACTTGGTCAATTCTACTTTTGAAAGAGCTTTCCATTTGACCAATTGAGGTTTTGAGAGAATTATTTTCTTTTTGCATTTGCCCAATTGAGGATCTGAGAGAATTATTCTCATTTTGTATTTGTCCAATTGTATTTTCCAATGATTTATTTTCTTGTTGCAAGATGTTAATCTTCTCTTGGGTTTCTTTTTCCAAATTTTCCAATTGATTTTTAAACTCCTTCCTTATTTCTTCAAGGAAGTCTTTCTGTGCTGGAGACCAGATCATATTCTCCTCAGAGGTTCTAGGTCTCTCTGAATTAGGGTCTTTTCCTTCCAAGAATTTTTCTATGAATCCACCTTTCCGTTGACCTTTCTTCATTTTGCTAAGACCTTGAGTTGGGGAGGAGCTGGTTCACAGGGGCTTGGGATCACTAAAGGCTTTACTCACTGAGTGCAGTTTCCCTGGCTGGCCAGTTGGAGGTGCTGGTTGCTTTCTCTGGAGTGTCTGTGTCCTTGATTGAGGGACTACTCCCTTAGCCTGAAGGGAGTGATTGAAACTGTTAAATCCTTTTGCCTTCAATCAATGGTGGGCTTTACCCTGGGGTGAGGTCTTCCCTCTCCTTATTGTCAGCTGGGCTGGTTCTTCTGCTCACACACCTGTGCCTGGGGCAAAAGTAGTCTGTAATTGTGTTTGTTCTGGGAAAGGGCCTCAGCTGCAATGGAGGCCTGGACTCAGAGTTCCTCAGACCAGAGGAGCCCGGGGATGGTGTCCGCAGCTCTCCTGCACTGGATCTCTCCCCCCAGCCCTGTCAGCAATCTCCAGAGAGTCAGAACCAACACCAGTGCCTCTGCTCCCTAGTAGACCCACCCCCCCCCCAGCCCCTCCCCACCTTTAGCCCCACTGCTGATAGAGAAGGTCTGGCAATTGGGCCCCCAGGCACCTGGGGATCCAATCCAGCCCTAATCAGGCTGATCCATGGTTGATCTGCCCTCTGTGCCTGGACTCACCCATGACTGCGGGAGACAAATCCTGAGGTAGATGTTCTTTCTCCTGGCTTTTCTTTTTGGGTTTTGTGGGTCGGATTTCTGTTAAGAGGTTTGTTTCATATCATAGATGGGGAAAGATCAGGAGACTTTAGAACTGTACCTGTCTTCTCTCCTCCATCTTGGCCAGTGTTCAAGTCTACCTCTTTGAACTGTTCACTCATTTAGAATTATTTTTTTTTTCTCTTGGGCAAAGCAAAATAAATGAATTCTGTTAGTACTGTTTAAGAAATTATTGGAGAATGGAAGTGATAATGTGGACCTGGGAATGGAAAATTTTCCTAATTTTTAAAATAGAGAAAAATATGAATTCTTAAAACTCTGGGTTTCTGAATGCATTTCTGTTTCTAGGATCAATTTAATATAAAATTATTATTTTCTCTTCTTTCCCTAAACGGTTCATTTCTGTTTGGAAAAGGGGAAAATAGGGATCAATTAATGAAGACTTACTCAGGTTTTCCCTTCTTTTTCTACCCCAACACCAGGACCATAATGTTTAATGGTTTAGTTAGTTTACTATGTCATTTTCATGAATTTATTGTGAAAGAACTAGAAGTATTAATTCAGTGAATGAACAGTATTTCTTAAGTTCTCACTGTGTTCTAGGGACTGTACTGGTTCTTGTCCTTCATTATCTAAGAAGATCAAAAGGACATAACTATATTTTAGACAAATTATAGTGTGTCTGACTGTACGTGATCAGCCCAATGCAAGCTCGGAATGCTCTACCACAGGTCAGGCATGAATAGTCCATGTGAACACCTGGAATGGGTACTCTAAACTTATGTATGTCATGTATCCTTTGAACTGTTTCAGTTCTGCCCTTCTCATAGAGTGTGGCACTGTCACTGATGAAAGCACACCATGCTGGATTGTTGTGTATCAGTGTCTCCCATCCTTCACAATCAATTCCAAAGTTCTTAAGAGAGAGTTTCAGGGTGTCCTGGCATCACTTCTTCTGACCCCCTTGAGAGCACTTGCCCTCTGTGAGTTCTCTATAGAATAGTCTTTTTGACAAGCATACTTCTAGCATTCTAACAATGTGTCTATCCCATTGTAGTTGCACTCTCTGTAGTAATGTTGAAATGCTAGGCAGTTTAGCTTTAGAAAGGACCTCAGTGGCTGGTATCTTTTCCTGCCAACTGATCTACAAAATATCTCAAAGACAATTTAAATGGAAGCCATTCAGTTTCCTGAAATGATACTGGTAGACTGTTCAGGTTTCACAGGCATATAGCAGTGGGGGTAGGGATTATACTAAGCCCTGAATGATAGTCTTATTCTCAGTGGAATATATAATCTTGCTTTCAAGACAAAATTTCAGTTTCTCATACTAGAGGGATAGTATAAAGATGAAGGAAGACAATCTTTGGTAATATAGAGCATAGGCTGTACACTCTTTCAATTTCTTATTTTAATTGTTTGATGCCTCAGATTTTGCACAAATGTGTAGAATGTCTGAAATTCTTCTAGGTAGGAAGGAAGGGAAAAGAGTATGAGCATAATTCTCACAACTTCTTGTGGATGAAAGCCAAAATATCATTTGCCCCTAAATAAATTACCAATTGGAGAACTAACCAAATAAGTGGGGACAATTTCTGTTTTCAAACATTGGTTTTTATAGACTTTAAAAATTTATTTTTCCAACTAATATATAGTTTTCAACAATCATTATTTTTTGGGGGTAAAGTTTTTTAAGTTCCACATTTTTTTCTCCCTTCCTCCCTTCCCTCCCTGCTCCCCTAGACAGAGAATAATCTAATATAGGTTATACATGTTTAGCCATGGCAAACAGATTTTGATATAAATTATATTGTGAAAGAAAAATTAAAACAAAAAAGAAAATACCTGATTACAGTGTATTATTCTTGCTGTAACTTGCTGTAATTGCTTTACTCATATCTTATTTAAAATTTTTGCATCAATACTCATTTGGGAAATTGGTCTGTAATTTTTGTTCTGACTCTGGTTTAAGAATCAGCACCATATTGATATCATAGAAGGAATTTGAGAGAACTCCTTCATCTATTTTTATAAATATAAATAGTTTATATAGAATTGGAATTAATTATTCTTTAAATATCTGGTAGAGGGTATAACTCCATCTGGCCATGATGGGTTCTTCAATTTCTTTTTATGAAATGGCTTGTGTTAAATTTCTTCTTTTGTTTATCTGGGCAACTTTTTTGGTAAATATTCATTCATTTTACTTAGATTGTCAGATTTATTGGTATACAGTTGGGCAAAACTTTTCATCTATCTTTACATGGCCCTTTATTGCATTTGACTTTTTATTGTATCATGCTCTCAAAAGGATGCATTTAATATTTCTGCCTTTCTCATTTTACTGTGAGAATTTTATGTCCTACTTCATGGTCAATTTCTCCAGGGGTCTATCATATATCTAATTTTTCTAACATTTTAATCACCCCCTTAACTTCCTTCTTGTTTATTTTGTGGTTAGATTTATCTAAATCCAAAAGAAAGAGGTTGATAACCCCCACTATTATAGTTTTCCTGTCTATGACTTCCTTTAACTCATTTAACTTCTCTTTTAAGAATTCACCTGCTTTAGTATTGACATGACTTTATTATCTATGGTACATTTCAGGAAGATGTAATTTCCTTAATCCTTTTAATGAAATCTAGTTTTGCTTTTGCTTTTCTGAGATAAGGATTGCTACCTCTGCTTTTTTCACTTTAACTGAAGCATAATATATTCTGTTCCAGCCTTTTCCCTTAGCTCTGTGTTTGTCTCTGTGCTTCAAATTGTGTTTCTTGCAAAGAATATCTTATAGGATTCTGGTTTTTAATCCTTTCTCCTTCCCCCTTATCCCTCCTCACCTGTGTTTAGGTTCTGAACACCATCTCCCTAAATCTGCTCTTCTTCTATCTGCCCCCTCCTTTTCCCTTTCCTCTTTTACTTTTCCCTCCTTTTTTTCCACCCCTTCTATGAGTTCCTCCTTCTGTTCCCCCTACATTTCCCTCATAATTCCATGTAGGGTAAGATAAATTTCTAAACACAACTAGTGTGAACCAATTCTAAACCCTCTGTGAACCAATTCTGATGAAAATAAGATTCAAACAATTTTCACCTCTTCCTTTCTTTCCCTCTACTGTAATAGGTGCTTTGTGCCTCTTTGTGTAGTGTATTTTTCCCCACCTACCATCCCCTTTCTATTGTCACAGTACAATTCCTATTTTTAATGTATTAATTTTTATAAAAATCATCCCTTCAAAATCAACTTATGCCCATACCTTTTATCTAAGTAATGTTCCCTCTAACAAAGATATAGTTCTCAAGGCTTATGTATATCATTTTCTCATGTTGGATGTAAACAGTTTACTGTTTCTTCTTCTTTTCCCTTATCGACCTTTTTTAATGTATCTCTTGAGTCTCATATTTGAATATCAAGCTTTCTGTTCAGTTCTGTTTTTTTTTAAGCAGGAAAATTTGATTGCTACCCATTTTGAAAAATGACTCTCTTTTTCCTTGAGAAAGTATGTTCAATTGGGTTGGGTAGTTGATTCTTGGTTGTAATTCAAGCTCCTCTATTTTCCAGAATATCATATTCCTGACTCTTTAATCCTTTAAGATTAATGGTACCAAGTCCTGTAATCCTGACTGTGGCTCCTTGGTATTTGAATTACTTCTTTCTGGCTGCCAGCAGAATTTTCTCCTTGATCTGATAATTCTGGAATTTGACTACAATATTCTTCACATTTTCATTTTGTGATCCCTTTCAGGAGGAGAATGGTGATTTCTTTCAATGTCTATTTTATTTTCTGATTCTAGGATAGCAGGGCAGTTTGATGATTTATTTTGGCAAGACAATGGTTTAAGTGACTTGCTCAAAGTCACATAGCTAAGTAATTATTTAGTGTCTGAGGCTGGATTTGAACTCTGCTCCTCTTGACCCTAGGCCAGTATTCTATACACTGCACCACCTAGGCTGCCCTGTCCTTGATGATTTAAAATTTTTTTTTAAAAAATATTTATTTAAGGCAATGGGGTTAAGTGTCTTGCTCAAGATCACACAGCTAGGCAATTAAGTGTCTGAGGCTGGATTTGAACTAGGGTACTCCTGACTCCAGGTGCTCTCTATCCACTGTACCACCTAGCTGTTCCTTCCTTGATGATATTTTGAGAGAAGACTAGACTCTTTTTGCTGATCATGAATTTTAAGTAGTTCAATGATTATTAAATTATCTTTACTGGATCTATTTTCCAGATGAATTGCTTTTTTCAGTGAGATATTTTACATTTTCTTTTCTTTCCTTCATTTTTTGATTTTGCTTGATTGATTTTTTTATGACTCATGGAGTCATTAGCCTCTGCAAACTCCAGGCTATTCTTCAAAGAATTATTTTCTTCAGTTAGCTTTTGTGTCTCCTTTTCCACTTGGTCAATTCTATTTTTAAAGGGGTTGTTATCTTTTTCTGTTTTCCCAAATGACCTACTTCATTTCCGACCTAGGTCAGTTCACCCCTCCTTAGGCAACCTGGTGGTCCCTGGTTCCCAGGGGGTCACCATATTGATACTGAAGTTAGTGCAGACACCTGATCGGTATAGCACACAGTAGCCCAGAACTCCTGGGCTCAAGTGATCTTCCAACCTCAGCCGAGTAGCTAGGACTACAGGCGCATGCTACCACATCCTGCTTCTCAATTGTATTTTTGAAGAATTATTTTCTGTTCATATTTGCTCAATTGTATTTCTAAAGGATTTATTTTCTTTAGTCAATTACTGTGCTTTCTTTCACAAGATGTTGAATTTCTTTTGAATTTCTTTCCCCAATTTTTCCACTTGAATTTTAAGTTTCTTTGTCAGCTCTTCCAAGAAATCTTTTTGGGCTGGAAACCAATTCGTATTTCTTTTGTGGCTTCATGTGTGTTACTTTTTCTGTCACCCTCTTTTGAGATCGTCTTGTGCATTCTTTATCTCCAAGGTGGTTTTTAATAATCTAGAGTTTTCTGTGACTTTTCTTACTCATTTTGAACTTTGTTCCTGGGAGCTGTCCCAAATTTCTTGTGTTAGGGGAGGGACCTGAATTGAGAATGCCAGTGATTTGTCCAAAGGGACAGGGACTTTCAAGTTAAGAAAGTCTGCAACTTGCTCTCTGTGCTGGCTCTTCCATGTTGAGATTGCCTGTAGTCTGCTCACTGAACTGGGCCATTTAATGCAGTTGTGCTGGTTGAACAGGAGATCTGGGGTATCTGTGTTGAAGCCCTCCTAGTTGGCCAACTGTGCTGTTGGCCTTATAATCTGAGTCCCCCAGGACCTTTTATATGGCTGAGGATTCCAGTTGGTCACCTCCATACTCTGCTTGTGCTGGATCCACTCCCTGGTCCTTGTCATACTTTTGTATCACCCGAGACTTATCTTTCTGGGAAATGCTCCACTCTGTTCTTTTGTGGCTTGTGTAACTCCAGAATCAGTTTAGAAGCTTGATTAACATTGTTTTTGAGGAAAGTTCAGGAAAGCTTGAGAAAGTTCCTGGTTTTTCTTCATCTTCTTTTAGGCTTTAAATGTTTTCTATGCCATTTGTAGTATCTAAATGGAATGAGTTTCCATACTGGAAGTTCTCCATATTTAAAGAATTACACAATCAAATAGAAGTCAGCCTTCTTGAAGTCCCTTCTGGTGCCTCATAAGTGACAGTGAATTTATTTTAAATTATGAAACTTTGCTGTTTTAAATTATAATAACTTTAAGCATGGTTTCCATGAAGACAGACTAGTGTAAAGAAGAAATTATTTTCCTTCTTGTTGTTGCAATTCATGAAGACCACATAGAGACCTGTGGAGACTTTGGGATTTCAAATGGCAGAAAGAATATCTATAGCAATTATATGTTGTATTATTAACATATTGAATAAATATTTGTTGAATTAATGAAGTCATTGGGAGCATCATTTTTTTAAATTAAAAAAAATTTATTTTTGAATTTTGTAATTTCCCCCAATCTCGCTTCCCTCCCCTCACCCCACCAGAAGGCAGTCTGTTATTTTTTACATTGTTTCCATGCTATACATTGATCTAACTTGAATGTGTTGAGAGAGAAATCCTATCCTTAAGGAAAAAAAAAATATAAGAGATAGCAAAATTACATAATAAGATAATGATTTTTTAAATTAAAGATCTTTGATCTTAGTTCAAACTCCACAATTCTTTCTTTGGATACAGATAGTATTTGCATTGATGGAATGGGCATGTCCATTAAAATCGATTATCAATCCCATGTTGCTGTTAGGGTGTATAGTGTTCTTCTGGTTCTGCTCATTTCACTCAGCATCAGTTCATGCAAATCCTTCCAGGTTTCTCTGAATTCCCATCCCTCCTGGCTTCTAATAGAACAATAGTATTCCATAACGTGCATATGCCACAATTTGTTCAGCCATTTCCTAATTGATGGACATTCACTCAATTTCCAATTCTTGGGCATCATTCTTTTTAACCACACAAATATGTATTTCAAATATTAGAATGAAGAGATTATAAATGTGACAAGAAGAGGAAAAGTTCCTCATCAAGGTTAGAGGAATACTTGATACCAGGGACAACACTGTGACTAGTTAATAGAGCATTTTGAAAAATGGTATTTGTTGTTCAGTTGTTTTCTGTCCTGTCAACTCTTCATGGCTCTATTTCAGGTTTACTTGAAAAAGATACTGGAGCAGTTTGATATTTCCATCTGTAAAATATTTATAAACCACTTCATACAGTGTCTATTACATAGTCATTGTTTTTCACTCATTTCAGTTGTGTTTAACTCTTTGTGATCCCATTTGAGGTTTCTTGTAGTGTTTTGTCATTTCCTTCTCTGGTTCATTTTTCAGATAAGGAACTGAGGCAAACAGAGTTGAGTGACTTGCCCAGGGTCACACACCTAGTAAGTGTCTGATGTTGAATTGGAACTCTACAAGATGAGTCTAACAGTTTCCAAGTGTAGTTCTCTCTCCACTCTGCTACCTAACTGCCCCAGAGAAAAGGGAAGAGGGAGGACAAATATTTAGGGTCTCCAGAGTTATGCCAATAAAGAGAAGATAGAAACCCAATGTAAGGACTAGTGTTCACTTTATTTCATGTGGTACCAGAAGTGAGATTTCTACTCCCCTATTCATTTAGATAGCCATATTTTGCCATGTGATTTCCTAAGGATGAATAAAGTGAATAAAAATCATGAGATTTTAATATTTTAACTTTGAATTTAGATTAAGTAACAATTGAAATACTATCTCAATGAGAGACAGTCATATAGAGAATATTAGGAACTTCTCTAGACTCACCTTCTAAACAAATAGTTTTCTTGTTTCCTCAGCTGTTAAGCCTAAACTTCAGCATATTCTTATGGTTAGCGTTGCCTGGGCATTTAGAAGTTAAATCTAGTCCATCTCCCTGCAATCCTGAGGGGTTAGGAGTTTCTAGGAGACAAGTAAATATGGTTTCTAGGGATTACCCTTAATCCTCATGGAGGACTGGGAAAACATTTTATGTTTTGTTGTCTCAGCCATAGTGTCAGACTCAGCCCCCCCCCCCCCCATTCATCCATCCATTCTCATCTGTCTTCCTTCACTGAGACCTGAGCTTTGTCAACTTACTACACTATTGACACTTCCACCTTCACTCTTTCAAACTGACCCCACATCTATCTTAGTAAACCCTCACCCCCACTTTCAAGTATACTCTGCTAACTGTTGATTTATTGATACTTTCTCCACTCTTTACTGAAATCCTAAATTCAACTTTCAGTATCTGTCTATTCACTTTTTAGTTCATCCTGAATCCTCCCACTTGTCAACTATTCTTTTCTGAATTTTTTTATACCCATATGGTTTACTCACCATTCCAACTGCTTTGTCCAGCCTCAAACTGAGCCTCCCTTATTCATTTACTTCTCTCCTGAGCTCCTAGTGTTCACTAGCTTATCTAGTGCTTCACACAGAACTATTACATTTACCTTCTAAACCTATTGTTTCTCTTAAAGTCACGTTCTAACTTCATTTCCCTTTCTTTCTCTCTCCTATGCTCCTCATCCTCAAGTGTCCTCTTTCTCTCTGGTTGTATTCTACAAGGATGTGGGTGAGTGTATAAGGGAGCTTTGAAAGATTTTTTTGTCTTATTTCAATAAGCTTTAGGGGATTTTTGTGGATATATTAACTCAGGAGCGATGAGGTAGCTTTCACAAAAATACAGGAAATAATGGAATCTAGTTAAGATTGCATTGGCAAATATTTGAAAATTGATCTTCTGAAAAAATTATGCAGGACATATTTTTGACTTAATCTGCATTATTAATACATTGTTACTTTCTTACAGTCTATAATCAGCAAACTCATAAATCAAGTGCTGATGTACTATATTTCTTTTTTTTTCCTTAGGTATATAACAATGAGAATTTAAAATTCAGTCCTCCTATAGCAGTCAGAGCAGGTTCCAACACAGTTCTGAATTTAGGTTTTGGGAAACCCATTCCAGAATCCTAGGTTTTGTTCATCAACATTTTTTTTTCTGTCAAGATTTCCTTTTCTCTTCTTCAGGGCCCCTTACGTAATGGGACAATCTTTTGGTTTCTCTCCTTCCTTACCCTAGCTGAAAATAATCCAACCATAAACAAAAACAAAAACAAACCATATAACCCCTGGGATTGCTTTAGCTAAAGATTTTTCAGAGAAAGTTGAAAATTACAAGATTATTGGTTGCTCCAGCTTTATCAGACTTCCTTTTGAGATGATTTGAATTTTGAAATTTTGATACATTAACTATAACTATCACTTAAATACTGCTTTAAAGATTTTTTTAACTAATTTGATCACATTTAATCTGGTATGCATGTTATGTAAGCTCTTGGCTTTCTCAGTTTTCTTTTTTTATTATATAGATATTTCATTTGTATTCCAATTATATACAATAGTAATTTCTACCTATAAATTTTTTGGTAAGGTTTTTGAATTTTACTATTTTCCCCCTATCGTTCCTTCCTTCCTTCCTTGCCTCCATAGAAGGCAATCTGGTGATCTTTACATTGCTTCCATGCTAAGCATTGATCAAAATTGAATGTGTTGAGAGAAAAAAAATCCTTAAGGAAAAAATATTAGAAATAGTAAAATTATGTAGTACATAAGACACTTTTTTAAAATTGAAGGTAATAGTCTTTGTCTTTGTTTAAACTCCGCAGTTCTTTCTCTGGATACAGATGGTATTCTCCATCATAGATACCCTAAAATCTCATTTTTCAAATGAGGTAACTGAGGCAGTAAAAAGTTAAATGACTTGATTAAGATCACCTAATAGGTGTCTAAGGCAAAATTTCAAATTAGGTATTTTTGACTCCATATGTGGTGTTTTATTCATTATATTACCTAATATGGTTTGATGGATAAAATGTTTGTATTGGAATCAGAAAAATCTGTCTTTTTGTTGAATCTTACCATTGTTATGTGACTCTGGGTAAATCATTAACCTTTCTTAGCCTTAGTTTCCTTGACAGTAAAGTGAGGGCACTGGATTTGATGTCCTCTCATGTCCATTCTAAATTTAAATTTATGATCCAAAGATCTAGGTAGGCATCAAAGAGGATTAATACACTCAGGATGCATTGAAAAGCAGAATGCTTTTAGGGCTATAGAGATGATGGCCCATTTGTACCCTGTCCTACCACTCCACATCTGCAATTTTATGTTTAAATCTAAAACTGAAGGTTAGAAAGGAAATGGATAAGTAGAGAGTATTCAGAGCAGGGTGACTGTTATAGTGGACTCATATGGTCTTGAGTTCAGATCTTATGTGAATTGATTGATTTAACTGTGAATGTTTATTCTAAAGAAGAAAAAACTTAAGGGGATATGATAATTGCCTTCATGTTTTTGTAGGATTGTTATATGGAAGTTAACAAGTCAATAAGCATTTATAAAGAACCAGCATAAGCCAGGCTCACTCCCTGCTCTCAAGGAATTCAAAATTTTAAAGTAGAAACATTATGTAAACAACTATGCCCAAATATATTTTATAAAGTATAAATTAGAATTGGAGATTCTGTTTGCCCCTAGAGAGTATAAGTCGTGAAAAATGGATTGAAGTTGCAGAGAGACAAATTTTGGTTTGATGTCAGGAAAGACATTTTAACAATTAGTGCTGTCTAAAAGTGGAGTAGTTTACCTGGAAATATTTAGAAGATATAGAGAAGTGTGGGGAAGGGGCAAGAACCTGGGGATGTTGTAAAAAGGAGTCAGATGGGAAATGAAGAGATAGATAAACTGGGCATCTTCTTAAATGGAAGATTTTGGAGAAACTTTTTGATCTACCCTCCCCCCACCAATAAGAGGGTTTTGATAAGATAAAGGTGCCATAGTTAGTGGGATCTTGCAGAACCATGAGGTTCCTGATGGCAAGAAGATGTTCAAAGGAATCAAACTTTGTGTGAAATGAAGAGATGACTGACCTAGTGCATATTTGGATGCAGAATTTATGCAAGATTACTTCTATCTATTCTTTATAACATTCTCTATTTTTATCTTAATATTTTCCTGCTTCAGAAAGAAGCTTTTTGTCTCATTTTCTAAAATGTTAGATAGAATGTATGGTTGGAAGGTAAAAGGGGATTCTAAGTTTATGATGTTAAAGGAGTCTAGTGCATAAGTAAAGCAATTTTTGAATTATTTATTCCCTAGGATAGTTAGCTATCTACAAAAAAAGCAAAAAGCAAAAAGCAAAAAGCAAAAACCAATCTGTCTTGATTTAACCAGATAAGGAAATCTAGACTGAGGGAAGAAAATCTCAGACAAAACCTCAAATGAATTCAATTTATCCTTTATTTAATATAATTTACATTTTCTTTTACTGTGAATGAATCCCATTCTTGGAGATGAAAACATTTGCTGAGGATTTTCTTCTTGTTTCTAACATAGATATTCTGGACTTGAGGGGATGATGTTCTCACATAACTTCCTCCATCACTAACTATAGAATGGATCCCTTTTCCTTCTGGCTTTGGGTGGCAGAACTATGGATTCCTTCACATACCTTGTCTCACTAAGGGTACAACAAGAGGAAATGGGTTGAAGTTGCAACAGAATGTGTTGGAGTGAGGCAAAAAATATGTCTCAACACAGTAAGTGGGATGGGACATCGAATGGTCACTCTGAACTCCTCTTCCTTTCTTTTCCCTGCCACAAACTGCAGGTGTGAGTTAACTGTCTCTGAGCTGAACTGGGATGGAATTGGGATGGCTAAGACTGGGAGATCAGAGAAAGGGGTCTAGGGAGAGAAAGGACTTCCTTGTTCATATGAAAAGGACTATTACATGTGTGTTTGTGATTACATCAACAAACCTATATATGTGCTTCCTTGTTTGTGTGTAAGGGTACTTGTATGTGTGATAATATTGCTATGTGTGTCTATGCATTTTGCATGCTAGTGAGTGCTGTTGCATGTACTGAGATGAACAAAAAAGGAGGAGAACAGGTATCAAAGTGTTGTGGGCTCTCTATGAATTAGCATGGAACAAATGCAGTTGGGTACATAGGAGATGAATAGTATCCACCTTGGAAATGCAGAGGTCAGGGATCACACTCCATAAGGGCAGAATTTGATCAATAGCAAAATATTGCCCTGACTCTAATCTAATCCCTTATCTGAATTTCTAGTGTAGGGTATCACTTTGGGCAATATCTTCCTTTATACTATTTAGATAAACATGATTAAGTGATTGCTATGAGCCAGGTGCTATAAGTGCTGGTGAAACAAAGCTAAGAAAACAAGATAATCCCTACTCCTAAAGAACCTATATTCTAATAGGGGGAAAACACATTATAGGAAGAAGTGGAAAACTGTAAGTAGGGTTGGGGGAAGACTGGATGCGAGGAGGTAAGAAGGAGTTGTTTATGATTAGGATTTTTGATGATATGACAGATAAGTGCAAGAATTTGTCATTTAGTCAGTCCTATGGTGGAATCATTCTTACTGGACAAAGAGGGACACTAAAGAATGTGACAGACTAAAGAGTGAATATAGAGAAAAATGGGCAGTGTTGCTGGGCATCTGATGATAAAGCAAGAACTTCATTATTGTCAATTGATGTTTTGTCTTTTTTTCTTGGAAAAGACCATGATATTGGGAAGGTGATGCCATGACATGTATGTGGATTGTATTTGAATGAGGGGGTGCTGTGCTAAGTCCTGAGTGTCACCTTCTCCTCTGGAGCTATCTGGATTCAGTGGCCAGGTATAAATCTGGAAGACTGGAGATGGCCTTGTATGTGGGGCATTGAGAGTTAATTGACTTGCCCAAGGTCACATAACTAGTAAAGAGTCTGAGATCAGATTTGAATTGCCTCCCATCCTCCTGATTCTGGTGCTGGTGCTCTATTCATTGCACCACAGGGCTGCTGTCATTTAGAAACATCAGAATAGAGTTAACCTTTCAAAGGCAAGCCATTTCCCAAAAGGATAGATATTCTTTTCATGAGGCATGTAATGATTGAATTGTATACAGCAAATGTTTGAGGACAAGCTGGATGACCTCTTAAGCAAAATCTTGGATGAATAAGATGATTTTCTTAAAAAAAATTTTAACAAATATTTTTAAATGCTTACTATGTATAAGGCTTTGTTCTGTTCACCAAGGATATAAAAGTAAAAGCAAAACTGTCCCTCCCCTTAAGGAGCTTATATTTTAATTCTTAATATTGTAGTGTGTGGATAAAATAGATATCTTTTCCCTCAATCATCTGAGAGAACAGATCTCTGAAATGGCAACAAAATTATATAATAGAATACAAATAGACATTTATTTTATCCATAATTTTAAAATTCATTTCTCATATATAAAATAAGGATCTCTTGTTCAGAGTTGTTAAAGTAGACTTGAAGAAGGGTAAGGGGCCACTTTCTACCATTACCAAGAAGGTAGACACTTTGTAAACTCTATGTATATCAATGCCTTCAATGACTGAGATCTACAAAACTTTTACTTATGTACCACTCTATCTCTCACTGACAGCAATCAAGTGAATTCTCCTACTCCTCAGTCCTCTGATCCCTTATCCTTCCATTTCATTTAATTCTTTGTTTCTTTCTTTGCAGAGACATATACAACATGAAAGAATCCAATGTCACCTTTGTTAATCCCCTATATTTCACCTTGTTGGGAGTCCCTGGTTTGGAGTCTGCACAGCACTGGATAGGGATTCCATTTTTCATTATGTTTCTCCTTGCTCTTGTGGGGAACTCTACCATTTTTTCTGTCATCTGGAGGGACCCATCACTCCACCAACCCATGTACATTTTTTTGGCAATGTTGGCAACTAATGACCTTTGTATTTTCCTTGTCCTGTTACCTAAAACCTTGGCCATTCTCTGGTTCAAACTCAAAGAAATTGAATTCAATGTGTGTCTGATGCAAATGTTCTTTGTCCATGCTCTGGCAGCATATGAAGCTGGGATCCTGGTAGCCATGGCATTGGATTGCTATGTAGCCATATGCCATCCCCTGAGGTACACAGCTGTCCTGACCCCCCAATTTTTGCTGGGGATTGCAATAATAGCAGTCATGAGGGCTGTGATTCTCAGCACTTTTTGTCCTCTCCTTATCAAACTGAGGTTAAAATCATTCCATTCCACAGTAGTAGCTCATTCTTATTGTGAGCACATGGCAGTGGTGAAACTGGCTGTTGAGGATAGTCGTGTCAACAGGTTCTATGGTTTGGCTGCAATCCTGAGTGTTTGCTGGTGTGATATCTCCTTCATCTCTGCCTCCTACATTCTTATCTTCAGGGCCGTCCTGAGGCTGTCAGGGAAGGAAGCCAAGGTCAAAGCAGTCAACACCTGCACCGCTCACATCACCATTATAGTGCTCACCTTTTCACTGGCACTCTTCTCCTTTCTGGCTCACCGATATGGCCACCACGTGGCTCCTTATGTCCACATTATCCTGGCCAACAGCTACCTCTTAGTTCCTCCTGTAGTAAGTCCCATTGTTTATGAGGTGAAGGCTAAGGAGATTCAAATTCGAGTAATCACCTTGTTTTCTTTTCAGAAACAAAAACCCAAATCTTGACTCATTTATGTGGCAGGAATAAGCCTATATATTTGGCAAGGATATAATTTTATTCCCTGGGAGCCTTTTTTCTATTTTTACCTCCAGGATTAATTATGTTGATATAAGAACTCTGATTGATATTCGGAAAAGTCCATGAGGAGAACAGCTTTCTTGTTAACTAGTACTTGCTTATATGGTGTGAAACTTTGGGGTCACTTGTCTAATGCAGAGACCCAAAAAGAATTATGAATTTTTGCTAAGTGTCATTGGGTTAGAATTAGAAAGTTAAGTCTAGAGTCTTGGAATCACTAGAAATAATTTTTCTAAAAGGATCAAAGACTTAAAATCAATGAATTGTGATAAGTAAACTAGAGAAAAAGTACCTAAAATCTTAGGGCAGCATCTTTCAAAGAAATGGGCAAGAAAGATCAGTAAGAGGAAAGACTCTGAGAAAGGATCTTTGACATTGAACCTATCCTTGAGCAAATCCATTGGATTAGACTCTAGAATGTAAGACAGGATAATGAATGGGAATATTATGTAGATGGCAAGATGGTCAGTGCTGACCATTATTTTGTTCTTATGGGGATGGAAAATGGAAGAAAAGCATAAAAACAATGATGTTGATCCTGAGAATTTTGCTAAAAAGCTTTCATTTTCCTACTCTTTTTTCCCCCAGAAGAAACAATGATACCCCCCAAAACTTTATCAATAGAAACATTTTTAGTAATCTATGTATATATATTATGTATATATATTTGTATTCATAAGTGTATGTATATGTGCACATATGTATGTAAACATACCTATACCTCGGTCTATATACACATGTATTTATAAATATAAATACACATATGAATATGTCTTGACATATATATGTACAATACAAATCATGAAATAAAAGAAGTTCTGTTTTTCTTGGAATGTGAGAGTAGTATATATTGTAGTCACTCATTCTTTGAACTCTGAATTGTTGATGTTGCCCAGTATTCTCTGAGGGTCAGATATATAATCCATTTAGCCTTCATAGACTAAATAAATTTGCAATTGAGTTGGAATTAGTAATACTGAGAACTGTTTGTTTGAAGAGCAATAGCCGAGATTATTATTGATTTCCTTTCTCTAGAGAGTAGAAGAATCTGATGCACTAAACAAATATGAACAATATTATATAAGATTAAATATCTCAGTTTTCCATTGTATTGGTTATAAACACAGAATGTCAGAAGTAGAAGGAATCTCAGAGTTTATCAAATCCAAACCCACACAAAGCAAAATTCATAACCAACAATTATCATCCAATTATCCATTCAGTATCAACTTGAAGACATCCAGCAAGGAAGAATCCATTTCCTTTCATTCACTTTGGGAAAGCTCTAATTTGTTGGAGATTTTTTCCTTAAACTGAGGTAAAATCTGCTTCTTTGCATTTTTTAGGTTTTTTTTTTTTTCAAGGCAGTGGGGTTAAATGGCTTGTCCAAGGCCACACAGCTAGGTAATTATTAAGTATCTGAAGCCAGATTTGAACTCAGGTACTCCTGACTCCAGGGCCGGTGCTCTATCCACTGTGCCACCTAGCTGCCCCTCTCTTTGCATTTTTAATGCAGAAAACTGCAATCATTAAATTTTAGTTCAGTCCTTTGTTGTACTGGGCAAAAGATCATTCAGCCTCTGATTGAATGTCTTCAAATGGAGAAGTCACCACCTCTCAGGGCAACTCATTTTATTTGTGAATAGTCATCTGTTAGAAAGTTTTCCTTAAAATTAGGCCAAAATTTCACTCTCCCTCCTCTTTTCCTGATTCTGTTCTATCCTGCCTAATAGGATAAATATAAATCCTCTTTCCATATAATAGACTTTCAAATATTTGAAAACTATTATCATTTCTCCCCTGAATCTTTTCTTCTCCCTACTAAGCGCATATTGTTCCTTCCACATATTCTCATACAACATGGTCCGAAGACCTTTCAGAATCTCAATTGCTATTCTTTTTGACATTCTTCAGTTTACTAATGTTATTCCTAAATGGTAGCTCCTAGAACTTAATGCTATAACCCAGACATGGTCTGAACATGGCAGACTACTTAGGGATTATTGATCTCTCTACTCTAGGAAGACCTGCCTTTCCTAATGTATTCCTTTTGGCTTATGGATACAGAATATTTCCCCACTTATCCAGTATTGCTCATAATCAAGGTTATTGATATTCAAAAGGTGAACTGTTGCTTCATAGGACTGTTTGGGAGTACTATTAAATTTTTCAAATATAATTTTGGTTATTTTCTTCATATTAAAACTGGGCCAAGCACATACCTAGAGTGCTGGTATAGTTAAATGAGAAATAACATGCTAGGTCTTTCTACCTTTCCCCACCTTGTCCATATCTTGTGACTGATTCAAAGGAAGGAGCTCCTGAATTGGAAATGCTTCTTCAGATGTGTGTTGGCAATTCATCTGTAATTTTTAATCTTAGAAAACTGTCCAAGGGCATTATTAAGTGACTTTTACTGAAACTCAGTCTTCTTGAATCCAAAATGGACCCTATAATCCTTACACCAAGCTGCCTCTTATTTTGTCAGTGAATTTATCATTTGTGATATTATTTAAATAGGAAAAAGATATGACTAAATATAAAAATGCTAGGTGAGACTGTATTAAAAGTTAATTCATGGGGTGGCTAGGTGGCACAGTGGATAAAGCACTGGCCCTGGAGTCAGGAGTACCTGGGTTCAAATTCGTTCTCAAACACTTAATAATTACCTAGCTGTGTGGTCTTGGGCAAGCCACTTAGCCCCATTTGCCTTGCAAAAACCTAAAAAAAAAGGTAATTCATATGACAAATTTTAGGGCATTAAGTATCTCAAATATTGTACTTTTCTTCATGACCTGGATAGGTCAATAAGATCTCAGTTCAAATCTGATCTTGGATTATTGCTAACTGTATGACATTGGGAATGTATTACCTCAGTTTCCTCGTCTATAAAATGAGGATAAAAATATCATTTACCTTCCTAGATTGTAAGGAGTATCACAGGGATAATAACTGTATAGTATTTTGCAAACCTTAAAGCACTGTATAAATTCTATTGTTATTATTATAGTTATATTATTTTATAATTACATATTATATATTATTATTGTTATGATTATAATGAACTCCATGCCTGGCTAAAAGTCAGAAACAGTGACCATGGTTTAAAAAGTGAAGCTTAGGTAAGTAAACAAAACACATTAAAAATATTCAGAAGATTGTAATTTACAGATGTTAACTTTACCAATATGGTAATGTAGTTTATTTCTGCCTCCTCTTTTGATTTCTTTCTTTTCTTTGTATTTTTTCATATTTTGTTCCTATTATTTTATACCTAACTATATTTAGTGTATATGTTTTGACCTTGTTCTGAATTCTTAACTATATATCAGAGAGATAAATAATTGTACTCTGGAGAAAAGAGTAAAATTCATATGTCCATTTTCTCTGAAAACTGGTACCAGACTGGTCAATCAGTTAGGGTTTCCCTGTTCCTTTGATTAAATACAGACACTTTGTGAGGTGGGGAGTGGGATACATCTTTTCTCCTGATTTCAGGGAATTACACCTGTTCATTGACCCCATTCCATAAAGTCTTTTCCTATATTCAGAATCCAATATCTAACTGAGGAGACTTGGATTTGTTATGTAATTGGCATGCGTTACTTAATAAATGCTATGTTGATTTTGACCATTCCATTAGCTTTCATTTTCCCAATTATGATTTTTCTTCAGTGTTATTTTGTTCAATAACATTTAATACCTTGTTTACTTAGCTACAAATTCTCTTTTAATAAATTTCTTGATCACCTCTCAATCACCCTCCTCCCCCCTATGTATGGTTAATTCATGAGATATAAGATTTTCCATGGTAAGGCCTTGTAGTTCAGCTACAGAGAATTACCGGCCCCCAATTCACCCTGATGTGCAGGGGGATGAGCAGGATTGATCTTATGTACATTTTTAAAACATCTTGAGTATTTAAAAGAACCACTGGCCATACTCGAGGTTGTACTTAATTAACATTGTCTTTCATTCCTGGATGTAAACAACATAATTCTTTTTTTTTGGGGGGGGGCTTCAAGACAACTTGAAAAATTTGGTTTTAATCCACTAAAAACTGACAAAAAGGCTTCTCTATTCTCAAGTCACTTAAAACATAGTTAGACCTTAGCTTAATTGGAATCTCACCCATGGGGAGGATGCTCTGCCTGGGACTTTACAGATTGGGACTCTGGAGGCTGTACCTTGTGACTCCCCAGCAACTATTGATACAGATGTTGAAGCTCCCCTGAATCAGTAATGTCTTCTCTTAATGTTTATGTTTATGTAGAATTTGTCCTTTTTATTATATTAGGACTTAGTAGTTACTTTTTCTGTAAAACTGATTTATTTCTACCTGTTTTATAATTACTTTATTAAATTTAGTTTTACTGGTGTGAATGTGTCATTTTGTAGGAGTAAATAGAAACCAAACACTTTAATTAAACACCCCACCCCAAACCCCATTTCCTATGTTTTTTCTTCTACTGTTCTTATTTTTTAAAGGTTTTTTATCCTTTTTATTTAACTATTCCTTAAACTCTTAGGAATTCTTGTTGGACTTGTCTCCAATCTATATTTATCTTTGAGATTTTGCTAAAAGATGTTTTCATGTCATTGATTCTTTTATGTTTTTGTCTTGAGCTTCCCTGTCACCATAGCAACTCAATAATGATTAAGTTTTTTCCCCTTTTTTTTTGTTTGCTCATTCTCTTAGCTTATGTTTTGACTTTGAACTTTATGTTACACTTCTGGAGGAGAGTAATCTGGTTTAAGGTGCACAACTCACTGTGGGAGCTTCTACTCTGGTTCTGTGACCTGAAACTTACTAATGGGGGGAAAAGCTGCCAGTTAACACCCATTCCTGCTCCTAGTGCTAGGTCAAGGGTTCTTTGGACTCCATTAGATCTTAATATTTTTCTCTCTTACATAGTAAACAATTTTCAAATCTTTATTAATTGATTTCTTTCTGTTCTTTTCATGGGGCTACTATCACAGTGATATGTTCTTTTTTTTTTGTAAGGCAAATGGGGTTAAGTGGCTTGCCCAAGGCCGCACAGCTAGGTAATTATTAAGTGTCTAAGACCGGATTTGAACCCAGGTACTCCTGACTCCAGGGCCGGTGCTTTATCCACTATGCCACCTAGCCACCCCTACAGTGATATGTTCTTGATTGACCCCTACCCTAGTGTTCACAGATTCTCTCTAGGTCTGTCTCCTCTCTGAGTCTCTCTCTGTCTCTATCTCTCTTCTTAATATGAATAAGCTTCATTGGATTATAAAAATTATTTCCTCTGAGTTTTTCTTGGCTTTCCCAACCCAAGTTCAGTCTAGTCTGTTTCTAGGTTTTCATGGAGGCCCCCTCCAGTCTTTTCACATCTTA
The DNA here is from genome assembly GCF_037893015.1 of Macrotis lagotis. Taxonomy (NCBI): domain Eukaryota; kingdom Metazoa; phylum Chordata; class Mammalia; order Peramelemorphia; family Peramelidae; genus Macrotis; species Macrotis lagotis. The sequence goes on along the minus strand of NC_133658.1, from coordinate 843,569,354 downwards.
TTCCCTTCCATGTACTCTTTATTCAGTGACATTAGGTTCCTTGGTTTCCAAGAATAAAGCACTTCATCTTTTGAATATGAATGTTTTCCAAGAATGTCTTCCAAGTCTTAAATATACTTGGTCCTTATCTCTGCCTTCTGACTTCAAGTTTCAATTAAAATCCCACCTTCCACAAGAAGCTTCTTTCAACTCCTTTTAATTGTAGTGTCTGCATTCTGTGAATTATTTCTGCTTATCCTGTATATAGCTTGCTTTGTATATTTGTTTACTTATCTCCTCAGTAGATTGTGAATTCCTTAAGGGTGGGAATGATCTTAACTTTTTTTCTATCCCCAGAGCTTAGTACAGTGCTGGATCATAAAAGTGTTTAATAAACTAGTTCTAGAGTTAATTTTCATTATGAAATCAATATCTTGGAAATCACCAAACACTACAAATCAGGACTTGATTCCTAGTGTTATTGTTTATATAGCGTTATGACCATGATGGAGAGAATTTAATAATGCAAATTAAACTTTAAAATGTCCCAAGAGTACATTTCCTCCCAAAAACATATTTCTAAAATATTTGCCAGCATTTTCATGGTGATCCTTGAGAATTATTTTGACTTATGTTACTCTATTTATAATGTGTTACTCTGAACATTTTTTCAAGTTGTTATCAATAATACGTTTCTTTTCTTAAAAACTACTTATTCAAATTTTTAATTTTTATCCACTTGGAAAATGAGCCTTACTTTAAATTCTGTGTTTATTCATAACAGATGTCAATCTTTAATTAGAAATTTAATTACAAGATTTTCTTTCTTCTTTAGTTAATAATCTTAAATAAGTTTTCTCTTGTATAGAAATATAGATGATAAAAGAGAAGCCATTTTCCCAAACCAGTTAATGATTGTTCTTTTCAGTAGGGGAGACTGGTACACATGTCTCCAATTGAGGAAAAAAAACCCTAGGACATGATTATTGCACGTACAACAAGATAAAATCATTTACATTCCCAAAGATTTTACCCCTACCCCACATACCAAATGTTACTAATTCCAATTTAGGGCTTGATACAGTTATTCTTTTTATTACAATAAACAAGAGAGAAAAAATATATTTAATACTTAAAATATTATACATATGTATGTAAACATATATATTTAAATTTACCTTAAAAATCACATTACAAAATCTGATTCTGATAAATTACAAAAGTAGCAACACAGCATTTTCATGCTATCTTATGTCTTGTATGGTAAAGAAAAAGCATTTCTTAAAATCTAAAATACAGAAATAGGATACATGTAATTTACAACAAAATACTCAATGCCTTTTTACATTTATTTAACTTGTATACCCAGGCAAAAACTAAATACCTTTCTGTATTCTGAGTCTCATTTTCTTAAAACAAACTTTGGGTTTTAAAATAGCAGCTACTTCTTTTAGAATTACAGAGAGATAGAGATAGCGATAGAGATAGAGATGAGGGAGGGAGGGGAAGAACTTCCAGTGTGAATAAGATAAGAGAAAATGCACAGTTGGATTTTCAGAGCAAGTTTTAAGAAGTGAGTGGATCATGAGGGTTTGACCCACATTTAAGGTTAGGATTAGGAAAAACAGACTTTACTCCCTCAAAATTGCAATTTCTGGATTAAAAATTCTCTAGGGTAAATCAAAGCTTCAATTTTGAAGGAAGAATTCTATTTTTTTTCCCATTTTATATATAAAAAAACAAGTAGAGAAATGACAGTTGGCTAAAAGTCATTTCTCTGGCAGAGGAGGGAGAATAAAATCGGAATAGATTTGAGCAAATTAAAACAGAGAAAATACAATCAATCAAGGCACAGAGTCAACAAAGAAAAACAACCTGGATAGAAACAATTTTTTAAGAGAGCAAAGACAATTTTAAAAAATTCAACCATTTATCAGTCATCAGTATGTCTGTGGGAGAAAAGGACAAAAATCCTGTGAGACTTTCCAAGAGTGCTGTGTCCCTTAGGTTGGTATGATTTAAAGACTTTGTTTACTTTATAAAAATGGGTAGGGGATGAAACAATTTCACAAATTCCATGTGAAGAAATTCCATCTCTATGTTCTCATTCTAAAATTCTAAAAGGTACACTAGTACTAGTAAGATGACCTATTAACCACCCCCCCCAACCCAGATTACTGGCCTATTACTAGATAACACTAAAATATCAGTATTAAGAAAAGGAGCAAACAAACATAGATACTGAACAAAAATATACAAATATGGGGGCATCTGAACAGTCTCATATATCAGGTACCAGCAACGCCAAAACAACAAACATAAAAACCAGAGGAGTACCTAGAGGACAAACCAGAGGAAATTATCATTAGAGACAAAAATTTCAATAGCTAAGAAGGTCAAACCAGTAGTAAAAATCTAGAGAATATTTTAACCTAAATCAAAAGAGGAATTCAAAAATAGAGCAATTGTGGTAAAAAGTGATAGACACCTCATTCTAACAACTTTCTATGGTCTTGTTAAGGGGGGGAATCTATCCCTTTTCAAACATTGCTTGTATAAAACAATTACAAAAAATGTACAAAAGCTGTTAACTATAATTATAAACTGCAGATAAACAATCATAGTTAGGCAAAGCAAAGGTTTATTCTCTTAAGAGTTATGAAAAAAGTCGTCTATCCAAGATAACTACCCCAAAAAAGAGAAAGTATTTATACATTAAAAAGAAAGAAAGGAATCATTAGCAATTTTGGTGGCCAGTAAATACAGTTACACATTTGCTTACCAATATGCCATCCTTACATTGCATAGAGAAGATGGCTATATATCTTGTATCTGGTTTCACATTTAACAAATTATAGAAGCCCATGTGGTTCTTACAAAGTTAGCTAGCCAGATTTATCAATTTTTAATCATTTGCTTCCTATGATTATTAGAACATTTAACAATAGGAGGCAGAGTAAAAAATTTAAAACTCACAATCCTCATAAAAGTTGATAGGTGTGGACTGTGTGTGTGTGTGTGTGTGTGTGTGTGTGTGTGTTCGGGGGTCAGATGATGTTGAAATCATATTGCCAGTTCAGGACTATTTTGGAGTGTGAAGGTGTCTCTCAGATCACCCTGTTTCTGGAGAATTCTAGAATGTTAGAACTGTTAGGGAGAGGTGACTGCAATGAAGTGACTTTCACAAAGATATAGGAAATAATGCAACTTAGGAGAGATTTGGTAAATGATAGACAGTCAGTTCTCATTTATATGGTGAAATTAGCTTGTCAACTTGATAGACATTTGCTTTTTTTTCCCCTGGAAGATGTTTTTATGCCTGTATCTAAGGGACAAATGTTTGAATGATCTGGATTCTTAATGCAGTTCTGAAAGGCAAATGAAATGCACCACCCTTTCATTCCATAATACTGTCTCTATAGTTTGAAACACTATAGTCTCCTATCTATTTTTTAAAGTCACACAAAACACTTATAAATTTTGGCAAAGGCTCAAAGGTTATCAAATTGAGAACCTTGGGAGCACTAGAAATAAATTCTCCCCAAACGGCCCAAGCCTCAAACAAACATAGCAGCAGAGTGGTGATGAATAAGTCAGTATCTGTCTCAGGAACAGAAGTGTCAACAAGAAGAGAAATCTAAGACAGGATGCTTGCTGTACATGAGTGAACACATCAGATTAGACAATAGTGTGTATAAGAGGATAATGAAAGGGATGGGATGGATGAAAAATGTTAGGTGCTCACCTGACTCCTGAGTTTATAGTCGCCTTAGCTGAAAGAAAAGAAATAAAAAAGGATTATCTTGACCCTGAGGATTTGGCTCAAAGCCCTCCCTTTTCTCACTTTTTTCTTTTTCAGAAGAAGAACCCAGCAGAGACATACAAACTTATTTCTTAGTAAAATCCACCCACAGGGGAGCCTTGTATTTCTTGTATGGTGGAAGTGCATATTGAGGTTATTGATCTTTCAGAGCCTGAATGTTTGGTACTTTGTTATTGGTCTTTATGCTAATTCAGCATTTTTCTTGGATGTTGATCTGATCCAAGTTGGGTAAATAGATCATGCCACTTCATAGCCTAAAGAAATTTCTCTCTATGCCTTGCTACCCAATGACCACGGTTTGGTCAGGGAGTGGTTCTTGGTTCTACCATAGTGGGATGGAAGGAGGGCTCATCTCCAGGTTCACTATGTCCTTCAAGATGCTCTGTAAAATCCAATCAAGCTGAGGTTCTATCAAATGTGGGTATGTGTCACTCCCTTGCTCTTGCCTTAGGGAGTTTAAGAAGTTCCAGGCCAATAGCCATCCCTGACTTCCTCTTGCTGCCCTATATATCCACACTTTGACTGGCAAATGTGTTTTAGATTATGGAATATCATTAATGTCAGGTAAGGAAGTTTGAATTCTATCTAGTAAGTAATAAGACTTCACATATGATTATTAAGCAGTGCTGAGATTCGTGCATAAGAAAATTAATTTTGTTAGCAATATAAAGGTTGGATTTAAGACAAGGGGTAGTGGAAAAGTCTATAGGGAGGCTATTATAGTTATTCTGTCTATTAAAAATGAAAGCCTTGTACAAGGACTTTGGCAGAAATAGAAATTAGGGATGCCATAATTATGTTATGTTCTTTAATAATTGACTGGTGACATAATTCTTACAATCTAATGAACTAGTTCACTTGAAATGGAAGGTAGAGGAAGTCAAGACCTACTCAAAAAGTCCTGAGAAGAAGAAGAGGGGGAGTCTGACAGGAATGTTGAAAGTAGTCACTGCCTCTAGTCAAAGATGTCAATGTGTGACCTAAGAAGTTGGGAGCACGCCCAGATTCATTTGGGAATAAAACTGGTTGATACAAAAGAGTTTAGCACCAGTAGTCAATTATAATGGTTAGTTACATATTCATTACTCTGGTTTCTTATATTATGTTGTGTCTTATGCCTCTAGAACTAAAAATATATAGTCTCAAAATTTTTAGTAGGCAAAATGTCACTTTCTTCTATTACTATTTTATTGATAATAAGTACCCTAGGAGCAGAAACAGGAGAAGTGGATAGTGAGGATTACCTAGAGATGAGGGTATACTTGTTAAAAATGATGGAAAGTTAGAGAGTTAAGGGAATCTAGGGTGAGGTAAAAAAGAAGAAGCATAGATGTGGATGTAAGGGAGTATGAAGTGGAGGCAATAGGCTGGAATGATAGTAATGAGTCAAAGGGTCAGATGTCATGATGAGTATGTGAAATTTGATTAGAATGTGTAAGAGAAAATATTATAATTTCTGCCTTAAAATATAATTCTCAGAATCTTATACAATGTTCTTCAGGTAACAAATATTATAACAATGTTATATGTTCCTTAAGCAGAATAAATCTTTTAATTAGTCCATTCCTACACTATAGCAGTATTTGTTGACCGTTGACTCATATTTTTATATTATTTACTTTCAATAAAACCCTCAACTTCTGTCTAGCCATGTACCTTTCTGTACTTTTGCAGTTAATTTTTTGAGCTCGTTCAGGACTTAACATTTAATCCTATCAAATTTAATCTTTTCATATTTGGTTCATAAATCTAAATGATAAAGATGTTTGTAGATTTTGATTCTCATCTAATAAATAAGTTATTTGTTCTAATTTAGGGTCGTCTATGTGTTAGGTGAGATAGCATTTACATATTTTTTTTTCCTTTGGTAATCTAAAACAGTACTTAGGATAGATGTTTGTGCCATACCACTATTGCTCTCTTTCTTGATTCATATTATTCCCATTTCAAATTATCCTACCTTCATGATTATCTACCTTACATGTAATAATTTTGTCCAAAAAAGGATACCATGAAAGATTCTGTCATGTCTTAGTGAAATCAAAGCATTCTTTGGATCTACAATCAAAAATCAGAAAATAAGTAGGTTTGTCTGGATTCTGAATCATGGAATCATAGAGTTTAAAGAACCCTGGACTTATTTAGTACAACCTATGATTAAGCATAAGTCTTTTTACACCATCTCTGATAAGTGTTCATAAGACTTCTGCATCAAATTCTCACAATCTGGAAGGAACTTATTACACTTTTTAGAGAATTCTGTTAGGTAGTTTTTCATTTTTATTTTTTTCATCAAAGTCTATCTTTTTCTACTGTTCACTCATTAGAATTAATTATGTTTTCTGAGACAAACAAAATAAATGAATTCCTGTTGGTGCTATTTGAATAATTATAAAGAATAGAAGAGAGCACCGGCCCTGGAGTCAGGAGTACCTGAGTTCAAATGTGACCTCAGAAGCTTAATAATTACCTCGCTGTGTGGCCTTGGGCAAGCCACTTTAACCCCATTGCCTTGCAAAAAGTAAAAAAAAAAAAGAAAAGAAAAAAGAAGAATAGAAGTGATGATGTAGATTTGGAAATGGGATATTTAAAAGAGGAAAATTGTAGATTCTTCAACATCTTGGTTTGTAAATGTGTTCCTATTTCTTGGTACATTTTAATTAAAAATTCATTTGTTCTCTTCTTTTTCCAAATTATGGAACTCATGTTGTGCTCTGGAAGAAATGAGAAAATAACTTCTTATATTATTTAATTTTATTTGGAAAATGGAAAAATAGATAGGATGAATCAATGAAGGCTTACTCATGCTTTCCCTTCTGATCTACCCCAGCACCATGCTGTTTGATGGTTTAGGAGCAAGGTCAGTTGGCTGATGCTCATTTTCATTCATTGGGTATTTGTCAAACATTTACTACGTGCCCAGTCCCGAGTTTACTGTGGAAGTACAAGAGGCATTAATTAAGTGAATGAACTGCATTTTGTAAGTTCCCACGATTTTCCAGGAGCTGTACTAAGCCCTGAATAGTCATTTCTCAATATTCAATTTCTGAATAGTCCTGATTCTAAGGGGAAATATTCGGAGGGATGGTATAAAGATTATTGGAGGTATAAACCTTTGAAACACTGGATGCAGGTTTTACTCTTTTTCAATGTCTCATTTTGTAGTTAGATGACTCAGGAATTTGCACAGAGGTGTGGAATGTCTGAATTCCTTTCAAGTAGAGTTGAAGAGTAGGATAGACTTTAAATGTTTAATATTCATTGATGGTAGCTAAGTGGAATGATTTTCCATACTGGAAGTTCTCCACATTTAAATTATATAGATGCAGACTGAAACAAATAGGTATCTGCCTCAACAAATGACAGTGGACTTCTTGAAAGTTCTAAAACTCTGCTTTTTTAAACTGCAAAAGCTTTAAATATGGGTGTAGCAATGGGTCATATGTTTGCCATGAGGGATAGACTACTTTAAAGAAATTTGGTCAGAGGAGAAAAATTTTCTTTTTTTCCTATTTTTTTGATTTTATAAGGCCACATAACAAACCATGGAAAGTTTGGGATTTCAAATGTCAGAGAGAATACCTAAGGAAATATGTACTGTATTTTTAGCATATTGGATAAATATTTGTTGAATTAATGAAATCATGCAAGTCTCTGGGGTGCCATTTTTTTACAATACATTTGTGTATTTTAAATTTTAAAATGGAGAGATTGGAAATGAGACGAAAATGAGAAATTCCTCATCTAGGTTAGAGGAGTTTTTGACAGCAGGGGCAGAACTATGAAGAGTTAATGAGATAGTCTGAAAAAAAGGAATTTGTTGTTCTGTTGTTTTCAATTACAAACAGATTTCAGTCTTTATGGCTTCATTTGGGGTTTTCATGGCAAAGATAGCATTGTTCTTGTTCCTTGTCCAAAATATTTTTTAACCACTTAATCTGTTACATAGCAGTTATTATTCAATCACTTCAGTTGTGTCTAACTCTTTTTTGATCCCATTTGGGATTTTAGTTCATTTTACAGATGAGGAATTAAGGTAAATAGGTTGAGTGACTTGCCCAGGGTCACTCAGCTAAGTAAGTGTCTAAGGATGGATTGGAACTTTGGAAGATGAATTTTCTAGTTTCCATATTCAGTGCTCTATTCACTATCCAACTTAACTGCCCCTGAGAATGGAGAAGTGGGAGGATAAATGCTTAGGGTCTCTAGAGTTATGCCAATAAAGAGAAGATAGAAACCCAATATAAGGGCTAGTGTTCCCTTTATTTCACATTATTCTAGTAGTAAGATTTCTACCCCCCCATTCAGATAGTCAAGTTTTGTTTTATTGGATTGATAATCTAAAGGTGAAGAGTGGTTGGACATTGAGTAGAAATCATGAAATTGCACTATTTTTCACTTTGAACTCAGATTAAGTGACAATTGAAATCCTATTTCAATGAGTGAAGAGGAAGTTAGTGACTGTGGAATGCTAAAAGCTCCAATAATCATATAGACAGTATTAGTAACTGCTATAGGTTTGCCTTCTAGACAATAGCTTCACACAGAGTTATTACATTTTTCTTCTCATCTTGTTGTCCTCTAAAGCCACATGCTTCCTTAGCTATTAAGCCTAAATGTCAGCATGCTCTTATGACTTTAGGGACACCTGGGCCTTTAAGAGTTAATTTCAGTCCCTCTTCCAGTGCATTCACAAAAGAGGTTAGGAGTTTCTAAGCTGGGCAAGAAGTTAACTTGGTTTCTAGGAATCACCCTTAATCCTTATGGAGTCCTGGGAGAATATTTTATATGCCTTGTTGCTTATTACCCAGTCAACCAAACTGTCTCACTCATCCACTGCATTTATCCATCCACTCTCACCTATCACCTCTCACTGAGTCCTGACATTTATCAACTTTACACACTACTGACAATAACATAATCCGGTCTTTCAAACATGACCAAATGTCCATCCTCAGTAAAACCTAAACAGACACTCTCACATCTACTCTATCTAACCCTTGATTTATTGGTGCTTACTCTTTCCATTCCTTATTAAATCCCTAAGCTCAACTTCCAATATCTATCCATTCACTTTCCAACACTTACTGAATCTTTCCACTTGTCCACTATTCTTTTCTGAATTCTTTATAGCTTTACAGCTTACCTGCCCTTCCAACTACTGCCTTAATCTAGTCTCAAACTGCATCTTCCTAATTTATCCTTTGAATGACTGTTCTTATTGGGTTCCTAGCATTCACTAACTTACCCAGAGCCTCACACAGAACTATTGCATTTTCCTTCTCATCTTGTTGTCCTTCTCTAAGGCCACATGCTGACTTAGCTTCATTTTCATTCCTCTCTCTCCTTTGCTCTCTACCCTGAAGTGTCCTTTCTCTCTGGTTGTATTCTACAAGGATGCTGGTGAGCATGCAAGAGAACTTTGAAGGATTTTTTGGCTTATTTCAATAAGTTTTAGGGATCAAGCAGGTGGAAAATTTGAGGAAGATAAAGGTTGATGTGTATTCAGAGGGATAAGCAGTATGGATATTTAAAAGAAACAGATGAAAATGATAAATTGGAGCCATCTAAATGGTTGGTAGGAATTGGATTTATCTATATATCTCTACCTCTATCTCTATCTATCTATCTATCTATCTATCTATCTATCTATCTATCTATCTATTTTTGTGGCCAAATGATTTTGAAATCATCTTGCTAGTATGTAATTTTCTAGTATCATTTTTGGGCATTAAGATAGCTCATATCATTCTATTTCCTAAAGATCATAGAATGTTAGAGCTAGAAGGAAGAGGGAATTTTGAGATTTTCTAGGGAAACCCTTTCATTTTATATATGAGTCAATTCAGGAGAGAAGAAATGACTTTCACAAAGAAACAGAAATCTAGTCAAGGTTGTGCTTAATCTGCATTATTAATACATTATTACTTTCTAACAGTCCACAATCTGAAAAATAATAAATCAAGTGCTGATATATTACATTTCTTTGTTTCTTAGGTGTAAACCAATGAGAATTTAAAATTCAGTCCTCCCATAAGCAGGAAGAACAGTTTCCAACACAACTCTGAACCTAGATTTCTTGCAACCTATTCCAGGATCTTAGGAATTGTTCAGCAACTATTTATTTGGTCACTATTTCTTTTTCTCTTCTCCAGAATCCCTTACCTTTCTCAGCCTATGTTTCCTTGACAACAAGATGATGGAATTGGATTTGATAACCTCTCCTGTCCCTTCTGAATTTAAATTTATGAGCCAATGACCCAGATATACATTGGAGAGTTCTAATGTACTCTAGATGCACCAAAAAACATAGTGTTAAAGACTAAAGAAATTATTTGTAGCATGACCTAGTCACTTTCCATCTGAAATTTTATATTTAATTCTGGAAACTGAAGTTTAGAAAGGACATTAAAATGTAGAGTGTTTAGAGGAGGGCAACCATGATAGTGAATTCATATGACATTGAGTATGTGCCATGTGTGAACTGATTAATGTAACTTTATATTTAGCCTGGAGAAGAGAAGACTTATGCAGATGTGATAATTGTCTTCAGTTTTTTGAGGGGCTATCAGTTGAAGTTTACAAGTTAATAAGCATTTATAAAACACTTCATTTGTTTTTATACTCTCAGTCCCTACTCTCAAGGAACTCAAAATCTAAAAGGGGAGACAATATGTAAACAACTATGCACAAAGTGATTATATAAAGGATAAATTAGAAATGGAGCTTCTGTTTGCCCCAGACGAAAAAAGAAATGAAAAGTGGTTTGAAGTTGCAAAGAGACATGTTTAAGCTTGAAGTCAGGAAAGACTTCCTAACAATTAGTGTTGTTTAAAAGTGGAGTAGTTTACTTGGGGGAACTGAGAAGATAGCACACAAAAGAAATATAAAAAATGTGGAGAGGCAAGATGGTACCTGAATGTTGAAATAAGAGTGTATCCAGGTGGGAAATAAAGAGATAACTAGACTAAGTACTCTTCTTAAATGGAAGATTTTGGAGAAGTTCTTTGATATACCCTCCAATAAGAGGGTGCTAATAAGATAGAAGTATCATAGTTGATGTGAGTTTGCAGAACAATGAAGTTCCTGGTGGCAAGAAGGAAAGGTCCAAAGAAATCAACTTGTGTGGGAAATGAAGAGATGTCTTTAGACACACATAGGACTTATGAAAAAATTGTTTATATCTAAACTATATTCTTTTGTCTCATTTTCTAAAGTGTCAGATAAATTATATGGGTGGAAGATAGGTTGGATTCCAAGTTCATGATATTTATTCATAAGTAATAAAGTTTTTGAAGCTTTCATTTCTTTGGCTAGTTAATTAATCCTTCTACCTACTTTTATGAAAACAAATTCAATCTGTCTAAATTTACCCATATAAGAAAATCTAGGCTCAAGGAGCAAAATCTCACACACAACTTCAATTTTATTCAATTTGTACTTCATTTAATATAACCTACATTTTTTTTTCCTTGGGAGTGAAACCCATTCCATGAGATGAAACCATTTGCTGAGGATTTTCTTGTTTCTTACACAGGCATTCTGAACTTGAGGGGATGATGTTCCTACACAGCTCCCTCCATCATTAGCTATAGAACTAATCCCTTGTTCCTCTGGCTCTGAGTGGCAGGATTATGGATTTCTTCATGTCCTATGTCTCACTAAGGGCAGAACAAGAGGCAATAGGCTATAGTTTTCACAGTATGTGTTGGAGTGGGGTAAAAAAAATGTCTCTAAATGGTAAGTGGGATGGGACATTGTGTGGTTGCTTTGTGCTTCTCTTTCTTCCCTTTCCTTGGTATAAGTTGCAAATGGGAGTGGACTCTGAGCTGAGCTAAATTGGAGTTGGGATGGGTTAGACTGGGAGAAGATAAGAGTAAAGAATCTGGGGAAAGAAAGGATTTCCTTGTTTATGTGAAGAGCACAGTTGCCTATGGTTTTGTGATTATGTCAACAAACATATATATGTTCTTCCTTATGAATGTTTGAGTATAGGTATCTGTGGATGACGATATTGCTATCTGTGTCTTTGAGAATATTGTATGCTAATAGTGCTGTTTGTATGTTACTGAGATATACAAAAAGGGACGAAGATATATACCAAAATATTGAGAGCTCTCCATGAAGAAATCTGAAAAGTGAAGCTGGGTAGGATTATTGTTGAGGGTAGACATAGGTGGTCACATAGGAGACAAATAATGCCACCTTGGAACCCCAGGAGCCAGAGGTCACACTCCCTAAGGACAGAATTTGATCAGTATCAAAAAATTGTCCTGACTTTTAACATCTTCCTAACCCCCACTGTCTGAATCTCCAAGGTGGGGTGCCATTTAGGCCATGTTCTTCCTTAAACAATATTACTATGAGTTCTATACCATGTTGAGTTCTAGAGTTACAAAACTAAATAAATAAGATAGTCCCTACTCTTAATGAACCTGTATTCAAATGGGGGAAGAAAACATACTAAAGGAAGAAGTGGAAAATTTGAAGTTCAGCTGGGGAAGCCTGGATGCATGGAAGTAGAAGGAGCTGTGTGTGGATTGGATTTTTGATGATAATGACAGAACTTATTAGTCATTTAGTCAGTCCTAAGGTGGATTCATTCTTAGTGGGCAGAGAGAGATAACTATACAGGTGTGGCAGACTAAAGAGTTAGAATAGGGGTGGCTAGGTGGTGTAGTGGATAAAGCACTGGCCCTGGAGTCAGGAGTACCTGGGTTCAAATCCAGTCTCAGACACTTAATAATTACCTAGATTACCTAGCTGTGTGGCCTTGGGCAAGCCACTTAACCCTGTTTGCCTTGAAAAAACCTAAAAAAGAAAGAGTTAGAATAGAGGAAAATGGTCAGTGTGAGTGTTCAGCACAGATCAGTTAGTCTTACTAGGGCAGGCTATTTCTCAAAGGGTCAGATACTCCTTTCAAGAAGCATATAATTGATTAAATTATACAGCAAAGTTTGGGTACATGCTAGATGACCTCTCAAGCAAAAATTTGGATGACAGGATAATTTTCTTCTATAAATTATTTTTAACATGTATTTTTAAATGCCCACTATGTCTAAAACATGTCTAAAACACAAGGGATATAAAACCAAAATCAAATTTGTCCCTGACCTCCAAGAACTTATATTGTAATTCATAATATTTGGATGGGTAGAGGTGTGCATATAAAATAGATATTTCCCCCTGCTACAATACATATCTTGGAAATAGCCATAAAAATTATCTAATGGAATACAGATAATTGTTTTTCCCTATTTAAAAAAAATCACTCCTAATATATGAAATGACATTACAAAATGAATCTGTAAAAAGGGAAAGGGATCACTTTTTATCATATCCAAGCAGGGTGATACTTTGTAAACTCTAATTACTTTATTTGTTATTTAATGCCTGAGATCTCTAAAATTTAGTCTTGTGTAACACCTTATTTTTCACTGATAATCCATTAAGTGAATTCCCCTACTCTTCTGTCCTCTGACCATTTCTTTTCCCATTCAATTTTTGTTTTTTTCTTTGCAGGTGACATGAACATCATGAAAGACTCCAATGTCACTTTTATCAGTCCTATATATTTCTTACTATTGGGAGTCCCTGGTCTTGAGTATGTGCAGCATAGGATGAGTATTCTATTTTGCATCATGATGTTCCTTGGTTTTGTGGGGAACTATCATCTTATTTGTCATCAGGAGGGACCCATCACTTCATCAACCCATGTACCTTCTCTTGGCAATGTTGCCCATCAATGACCTTGGGATTTTCCTTGTCTTATTCCCTAAAACCTTGGCCATCTTCTGGTTCAATGACAAAGAGATCAAATTCAATGTCTGCTTGACTCAAATGCTTTGTGTGCATGCCCTGGCTGGTTTTGAAAGTGGAATTCTGGTAGCTATGGCCCTGGATTTCTATGGAGCCATATGCTGCCCCCTGAGGTAAACAACTATTCTAACCCTAAAAGTCCTGCTGGGGAGTGTGGTGATTATAGTTATGAGGGCTGTGGTTCTCAGCTCTTTTTGTCCTATCCTTATCAAACTGAGGCTAAAATCATTTGGTTCCTCATTCTTCCTGTGAGCACATGGCAGTGGCAAAACTGGTTGTAAGTTACATTTAAATCAGCAAGTTCTCTGGTTTGACCAAAATCCTGAATGTTTCCTGTTGTGATTTCTCCTTCATCTCTACCTCCTACATTGTTATCTTCAGAGCTATCCTGAGGCTGCCAGGGAAGGAGGCCGGGGTCAAAATGGTCAACACATACTCAACTCACATCATCATTATTGTACTCAGTTATTCACTGGAACTCTTCTCTTCTCTGGCTCATTGATATGAGGCTCCTTATGTTCATATTCTCCTATCCAACATCTACCTCTTAGTTTCTCCTATGCCCAAAGCCATTGTTTATGGGGTGAAGACTAAGGAGATATGCATTTGAGTAATCACCTTACTCTCCTTTCAGAGACAAAAACCTAAATCTTGACTCATTTATGTGGCAAGAATAAGTATATATTTGGAAAGGATATAATTTTATCCCTGAGACCTTTTTTCTATTTTTTGTCTCCAGGAATAATTATGTTATTGATAAGAACTCTGACTGATATTTAGAAACTTTCATGAAGAGAACGACTTTCTTGTTTCCTAATACTTAGGTGGTTTGAAACTATGGGGGTCATCAAACTAGTGTAGAGTTATTAAATCAAGACTGTTGGGGTCACTAGACATAAATTCCCCCAAACGAGCAAAGAATCAAAATCAGTGAGTAGTGATGAATGACACAGAGAAAAAGTAACTAAGAACTTAGAACAGTATTTCTCAAAGAAATGAATGGGCAAGATCAACAAGAGGAAAGACCCTGAGAAAGGATCATTGGTGTAGAATCTAGTCATGAATGAATTCATCAGATCAGATTACAGAGTGTATGAGAGGATAATGAATGAAAACAATGCTGACCACCATCTTGAGTTTATGAAGAGGGAAACTGTAATTAATGGCATAATAGCAGTGATGTTGATTCTGAGAGTTTTTCCATAAATCTCTCATTTTCTTACTCTTTTTCCCCCTGAAGAACCCAACAATGGTATGCAAAATGGGCCTTTATCAATAGAATCATTTCTTGGTAATATATATTTTATATATAATATATATATGTAGTATATATTATAGTTACTTATTCTTTGAAGCCTGAATTGTTGGTGTTTTGTTGTTGATCTTTAAGGTAATTCAGTATGTCTTTGTGGCTCAGACATGTAGTTCACATTGCTCCATAACATAAACAAATTGTGCACCAGAATTGAAATTAGAAATGCTGAAATTTGTGGCCAGATATAACCTAGAACGTCTTGCCTGAAGAGTAATAACTGAGATTATTATTGATTTCCATTCTTTAGAGAGTAGAAGGAATCAGATACATTAGCATTAAATAAGATTCAATGTCTCAGTTTTCCATCACATTGGATATAATCACAGAAAGTCAGATATATAGAAGGAACCTCGGAGAAAGTCCAAACCCACACTTGAAGCAAAAGTCTCTAGCGAACAATTACCTATATAATTATCCATCCAATCTCAACTTGAAGACATGCAGCAAGGAAGAATGACTTCCTTTCATGAGTGAGGCTTATTCACTTTTGGATAACTAATTATTAAGAGATATTTATTTTTCTTAAATTTATCTGAAATTTGCCTCTGCATCTCTAATGTAGAAAACTACAATCCTTAAGTTTAATTCACTCAACTACCTTCAATCAAAGAAGATTTTCCAATCTCTGATTGAATGCCTCCAAAGGAGGAAAGGCTACCACTCTCAAAACAGTTCATTCTAATTGTGAATAGTCATCTGTTAGGGTGTTGTTCCTGATGTTAGGCCAAAATTTGACTCTTCCTTCAATTTTTCTGATTTTTCCTTCTCTTGCCTTACAGGTTAAGCCTATTTCCCACCCCCCATGATACACTTTCAAATATTTGAAGACTGTTGTCATTTCTCCTCTGAATCTTCTCTTCTACAGTCTAAGTACTTATAGTTCCTTCCACTTATTCTCATACACATGGACTGAAGACTTGTCAGAATCCCCAGTTGCTCAGTTTTGACTTTCTTAGACTTATCAATGTCATTCCTAAATGGTGGATACCAGAACTGAACCCAATAACCCAGACATGGTCTGACCATTGTACACTACTTAAGGACTATCAATCTCTCTGTTCTAGGAAGACCTGCCTCTCTTAATGAATTCCTTTTGACTTCTGGATGCTGAGAATTTTCCTGATTATCCAATCTTGCTCATAATAAAAACTACTGGGATTCAAAAAGTCGGCTTTTGCTCTATGAAGTTGTTTAGTTTCACTATTCAATTTTTCAAATATAATTTTGGTTGTTTTATTCATGTTAAAAACTGGGTCAGGTTCTTACCTAGAATGCAAGTACTGTTAATTGAGAAGTAACATGATAGGCCTTTAAACCTTTTTTCCCCTTGTTTATATCTGTGATTGATTTCAAGTAATTAAGTAAGGAATGCTTTTCTCAGATGTAGGTTGGAAATTCATCTGTAATTTATAATCTTAGAAAGCCACCCAAGGGAATTATTAAGCAACTTCTCCAGGGACACACAGCTAGTTAACTATGAGGTATGACTTGAATCCCATTTTTTTTTATTATTTTTGCAAGGTGATGGGGTTAAGTGACTTGTCTAAGGTCACACAGGTAATTATTAAATACCTGAGGCTTGATTTTAAACTCAGGTCCTCCTGACTCCAGGGTTGGTACTCTAGCCACTGTGCCACCTAGCTGCCTGAATCCCAATCTTTTTGATTCCATTCTAGGCACTATAATCGCTACATCAACTTGCATCTACCATTGTCATTGTATTATTCATTTACTATACTATTTAAATAGGGAAAAAATCTCTGACAAAATATAAGAATATCAGGGAAAGACATAATGTTTAGGGAAATAAAGAACCCAAAGATTGTACTTTTCTTCATGACCTGGATAGTGTGTTGGACCTGGAGTCAGTGAGACCTCAATTCAAATCTGACCTTGGAATCTTACTAGCTGGGTCACCTTGGGCAAGTTATAACTGCTGTTTGTCTCAGTTTTTTCATCTATAAAATGGGGTTAACAATAACACCTACCTTCCAAGACTGTAGTGAGGATCACATGGGATAATAAATGTAAAGTACTTGCAAACTTTAAAACACTGTATAAATTATTATTATTATTATTATTGTTGTTGTTGTTGTTGTTGCTAGTGTTCCCACATCAGATTAAAATCAGAATCAGTGGCAAAAAAACTTTGAGTAAGCAAAACATATTAAAAGATATACATGACATTATAATATATATAGTTGTTAAATATATAGTAATTTTACCAGCATGATAATGGAGTTTATTTGTGTCTTCTTTTGAATTCTTTCTTTTCTCTCTATTTTTTCAGATTTTGTTTCTATTATTTTGTACTTTGTTCTAAATTCTTAACTATATACAGAGAAATCTATATTAATAATCTTTGGAGAAGAGTGAGATCCATATGTCTTATCTGAAAACTGATCTCATACTGGTCAATCAGTAATGGTGTCTTTGTTCCTTTGATTGAATACAGGCACTTTGGGGGAACTGGGATATTTCCTTTTCTGATTTCAGGGAATTGCTTACTCACCCCCTCGTAACCTAGAAAGTTCCTAATATTTCCTCTAATTAGAAATTAGGTAATAATCTTGTATTCTGGTTTATATCCTATTAATTGTTTTCTTTTAAAGCATTAAAAGTTGTCTTTCCTAGGATCCAATGTCAAGCTAAGAAGACCTTTACCAGATTTGTTACACAATTGACATGCATTGTATAATAAATCATTTGCTGAGAAGCTCAAATCTCTCTTTTTTCTTTTTTTGGTTTATTTATTTTATATTATTACAATAATCTTGTTGTGAGAGTAAATATAGACCCCCTTTACCCCAAAAAGATGAGAAACCTTAAGAATAGTGAGAGGAAAAAAATGTACTTTAATCTGGGTTTATATTCCAATGGCTCTGTCTCTGGGATGGATTGCCTTCTTTATCGTGAATCCACTAAAGAAGTTGCTTCAATATTTTTCCCATAGTGCTATTATAAGTATTTACCTCCTCTCTCTTCCTTCCCACTCTCCTTTATTCTATTCTCTCTCTCTCCTTTCACCCTTTTCCTGTTCAAAAGTGTGTTGTATCTGAACACCCTCTTCTACAATCTTTTCTCTCTTTTATAACCTATTCCCCCGCTTCCCTACTCCAATTCCCCCTTATTCCATCCCTTTTCTCTCATTTTTCTCTAAAGTAAGATAGATTTCTATACCCTATTAAGAGTGTATGTTATTTCCTCTCTGAGCCATTTCTGATGAGAATGAAGGTTCACTCATTCTCCCTTGCCCTTTCCCATTCCTCTCCATTGAAAAAAGCTTTTTCTTGAATCTTATGTGAAATATTTTAGCCCCCTTTTCCTCTCATTTTTCTTCATCCCACTCCTTTCTTTTATCACTCATTGACTTCATTTTTTTATTATATTATACCATTATATTCAGCTCTGTCCTGTACCTTGTCTACACATGCTTCTTCTAACTGCTCTTATAAATGAGAAGTTCATATAAATTATCA
The DNA here is from genome assembly GCF_037893015.1 of Macrotis lagotis. Lineage (NCBI taxonomy): Eukaryota > Metazoa > Chordata > Mammalia > Peramelemorphia > Peramelidae > Macrotis > Macrotis lagotis. Next base: position 843,550,939 of record NC_133658.1, on the reverse strand, counting down.
GTATCTTCTTCCCTTGCAGGAATACAAACATTTCAGCATCATTAAGTTCCTCATAGTTAATCCTTCTCTTCCACCCTCTCTATGATTCACCTGTAACCTGTACTTAGAGATCAAACTTTCTATTCACTCTGGTTGTTTCAATAGGAAAGTTTGAAAGTCTCCTGTTTCATTGAAAGTCCATCTTTTCCCCTGAAAGAGGATGTTCAGTTTTGTTGGGTAGTTGATCCTTTGTTGTAAACCAAGATCTTTTGCCTTCCAGAATATCGTATTCCAAGCCCCAAGAGCCCTTAATGTAGATGCTGCCAGATCCTGTGTAATCCTGACTATAGAGCCATGGAAGTTGAATTGTTTGTTTCTGGCAGCTTTTAGAATTTTCCCTTTGATTTGGGAATTTTGGAATTTGGCTATAATATTCCTGGAAGTTTTTCTTTTGGGATCTCTTTCACAAAGAGGTGACAGGTGAATTCTCTCCATTTCTATTTTACCCTCTGCTTCTAGGATCTCAGACAATTTTGTTGTATCATTTCTTGAAAAATGAAGTCTAGGCTCTTTTCCTGGTCATGACTTTCAGGTAGCCCCAATAATTTTTAAATTATCTTTCCTGGATCTGTTTTTGAGGTTGGTTGTTTTTCCAATGAGATAGTTCATATTTTCTCCTAATTTTTTTTGGAATGGTTTTATTTTTTCCTGATTTTTCACAAAGTCGTCAGCTTCCCTTAATTCCATTTTGCATTTGAAGAAGTTATTTTATTCGGAGAGTTTTTTTTAATGTCCTTTTCCAGTTGGCCAATTCTGCTTTTTTTTTTTTTTTTAAGGCATTCTTCTTCTCATTTGTCTTTTATGTTGCTTTTTCCATTTGGCCTAAACTGTTTTTTTAAACATATTTTGTTCAGTATTTTTTTGTATTTCTTTCACCAGGCTACTGATTTGATTTTCGTGATTCATCTGCATCATTCTCATTTCTCCTCCCAGTTTTTCCTTTACCTCTCTTGTTTTTCAGAGTCTTTTTTTGAGCCCATCCATTAGCCTGAGACTATTTTCTATTTCTCTCGGAGGTTTTGGGTACAGAAGCTTTGATTTTGTCATCTCCTGAATCTTCCATGGGACCAAAGTAATGTTCTATGTTCAGATTCTTCTTTTTCTTTTGTTTGGTCATTTACTCAGCCTATGACTGATTTACCACACTTTCAAGGCTTTGGTTTTTTTTTTTCTGGGACAACCCCCAGGAACCTTAATTTCTCCAAGGTTTTATGAGAAGCTCTGACTCTTCTCTTGCCTCTCCTTTGGTATGTGGATGACTACAGGTCCTCCCTTCTGCCCTGGAACTTTGAAGAGAGTCCTTTGAGGCTATGGTGATAAGGGAACACAAACTTCAACCTGGATTTGGGTGTGGGTCCTGTCTCAGGAAGAGCAGAGAGACTTCTGAAGTCTCCCGTGACTCCCTTACTGTCTGTGAACTGTGCTCTGGAGGTGCAGGTCCTCATGGCAGGGCTAATTTGAGGCTGGTGCTCACTCCACACTCACCCTGGTGTGGCAGAGTTCTTTCACCACTCCTTCAAGCTGTTCCTGGTGATCCCTGGGCCAGGAGGTCTGGAAACCTCCCCCTCTGCCATGGACCCAGGAACCCCCAGGGATCTAGGTACTTGACTCCACTCATAGCTGCTTTTCCCAACCCTTGGTCCCAGTGAAACAGACCTTTCCCACAGAACTTCTAAGTTCCCTGGGAAATCCATAGTCTTTCTGTGGATTCTGCCCCTCTAAACTTTGGCTAGACTCATAATTTGATGACTTTTGGAGTTTTTTGGGTGAATAAATTTCTGGGAATTCCTGCCTTTATGCTGCCATCTTGACTCCACCCCACCAAACCTTTTTCTTAGATTATTTCAGATTTTTATGCACCCCATTAGCCAAGAATTTGGGCAATTCTGACTTTTTTCAGTTTTATTTTCTTCAATAACTTTTTGTACCATTAACCATTGTTAATTCACTTTTAATAACCTTCTTGGTAAGCTCTCATTTTTATTTTTATTTTTTCTTCTACTGCTCTTATTTATTTATTTAAAGGTGATTTTTTTTGCTCTTTTTAATCTTTTTATTTACTCTTTCTTAAATCCTTTTTTTTTATGTTTTTGCAAGGCAAATGGGGTTAAGTGACTTGCCCAAGGCCACATAGCTAGGTAATTATTAAGTGTCTGAAACCGGATTTGAACCAAGGTACTCCTGACTCCAGGGCCTGTGCTTTATCCACTATGCCATCTAGCCACCCCTCTTTCTTAAATTCTTAGGAATTCTTGTTGGGCTTGTGTCTAATCTACATTTATCTTTGAGATTTTGCTTAAAGATGTTTCCAAGTCATTGATTTTTCTGTCTTTTTATCTTGAGATTCCCTGTCACCTTAGTAAGTTTTTATGATTAAATTCATTTTTTAATTAATTCATTAAAATTCTCTCAGTTTATTTTTTTACTTTGTACTTTATGTTAGTGTTGAGTTCTACTCACTTCTGGGGTGGGTAGGAGTTTGGCTTAAGGGTCACAGCTCAGTGTTGGAGCCTGCAAGTTTTCAGTGTTCCCAGAGCACCTGTGATAGAGGGAGAGGTGTGTTAACTGCTCTCCTTGCCTGTACTCCACAAGTTTCTGACTTGTTTGTGTGTTTTGACTTGTGTTTAGTTGAATTGAAGTAGATTGTCGATGTATTCAATCACTGTTAGTCTACAATGAGTGACTGCAATGATGGCTCCCCTTTACTCTTGTTCTTTGACAGTTTTAACTGCAGGGCTAAATATTCAAAATGATTCAGTCTTCTGCTCCTAAGCTCAGAGTTCCATGGCTAAATTTTTGTAAATTTGCTTCAGGTTCACTACTCAGCTAGGGTCTTGGCAGATCCTCTCCACTCTGCTTCTGTGATCTGGAAATTGTTAATGGGGACAGAACTGCCAGATAGCACCCATTTCTGCTTCCAATGCTACTTCAGGGGTCCCTTGAATCCATTAAGAACATAAAATCCTTTAGGGCTGAAGCTGTCTTTTTCCTCTTATAGAATAAACACAATACAACCTTATTAAATGATTTGTGTCTTTTTTCTTGGGTCTGTTACCACAGTGCTGTGTTCCTGACTGGTCTTCTATCTCAGTATTCAGAGTCCACAGATTTTTCTCTTTTTCTGTCAATTTCTCTCTCTCTCTCTCTCTCTCTCTCTCTCTCTCTCTCTCTCTCTCTCTCTTTTCTCTCTCTGTCTCCCTCCCCTCTAGCCCAACCTCCAAACTTCCATGGTATGCAAAAATTACTTAATGTGATTTTTTTGACTTTCCCAATCAGAATTCAGTCTGGCTTGTTTCTAGGTTGCATGGATAGATGTCTAACTCAGTTCCCTCTCACTCTCCCCTCCCTACCCCATATTGTTTTTTTTACATCTTATTTCCTCTCATACTCTTTCATTCAGTGAGGTGAAATCCTTGTTTTATCATGAACAAGGCACTCCATCTTTTGGTTGTTTTTCTATGATGATCTCCTATGCCTTAACTACACTTGGTTTTCAACTCTACTTTCTGGCTTCCTTCAAGGCCCAACTAAAATCCCCCTTTCCACAGGTAGTTTTTCCTGATTCCTTTTAATACTAGTGCTTGCCCTTATCTAATTATTTCCTACTTATTTGAGTTAAATAAAGGTCATTGAGATTATTTCATATGTCATATGTGACCTTGGGCAAATCACTTTACCCTGAATGCCTTGCATCCATGGCCATCTCCAGTCATCCTGATTTATATCTGGCCACTTGGACCCAGATGACTCTGGAGGAGAAAGTGAGGCTGGTGACTTGGCGCAGCACCCACCCCTCCCCCACTCAAATCCAATTCACGTGCTGTTGTGGATCACCTCCCTGATGTCATGGTTTTCTTAGGGAATGAAAGACAAACATAAACTTATCCTGTATATAGCTTGCTTGGTATGTGTTTATGCTTGTCTCCCATTAGGTTGTGAATTCCTTAAGGGCAGGGATGATCTTGAGCTTCTTTTTCTATCCCTAGAATTTAGAACAATGCTGGAGCATAATAAGTGCTTAATAAATGTTTGTTGTCTGATTGACTTGTATGTCTTGTGTAGTTCTTATTCATATTTGTTATTTCTTATGACATCACTAAATTCCTTTATATTCATCCATTTCAATTTGCTTAGCTATTTTTCAGTGGTAATGAAGCAGGGAGACTATGGGCACGGAGAAATATTGTGATATTTTATATTTGAAACAGATTTTTGTAATCTTTTCTGTACTATCAAAAAGTTTCCTTTTTGGATTTTGTAAACCCTTCCTTGCAAATTCTAAGCTATTCTGTTCACTTAACTATTTAAGTGATAAATAGGAGTTATCTGTTGTCAGAAATGGGGTTTACAAAAGTGAAAAAAAAAACACACTTTATCAGTACAGAAAAGATTATAAAATTTGCTACCAATATAAAAGATTACAATATTTCTCTGTGCCCATGGTTCCTCTGCCTTCAGTAAGACTCAGGTTTTAACAGGTTTTTCTTTTCTTTTCTTTTTTTTAAAGATTTTTTTTTGGCAAGGCAAATGGGGTTAAGTGGCTTGACCAAGGCCGTACAGCTAAGGTAATTATTAAGTGTCTGAGACCAGATTTGAACCCAGGTACTCCTCACTCCAGGGCCGGTGCTTTATCCACTGTGCCACCTAGCTGCCCCTTTTAACAGGTTTTTCAAATGAAAGAGAGTGCTGTCAATATTTTTGTTGCTAGTTATTTGTCTTTGCTGTTAATACTGAGTCAAATTGAATGAATAATCCTATAGCTTTAATCTTGTGTCATATTGCCTTAAAATATTTGTGTATGCACTTACAACTTATAGCTTCACCAGCATTATAATAGAGTGCTGGTTTCTGTACTGATATTTCTACACTGATTTTCTTTCTTTCTTTCTTTTTTTTTTTGCAAGGCAATGGGGTTAAGTGGCTTGCCCAAGGCCACACAGCTAGGTAATTATTAAGTGTCTGAGGCCAGATTTGGACTCAGGTACTGCTGACTCCAGGGCTGGTGCTCTATCCACTGTGCCACCTAGCCACCCCATCTACACTGATTTTCAAATTTTTGGGGGGTTTTTTGCAAGGCAATGGGGTTAGTGACTTGCCCAAGGTCACACAGCTAGGTAATTATTCAGTGTCTGAGGCTGAATTTGAACTCAGGTTCAAAGCCTGACGCCAGGACTAGTATTCTATATACTGTAGCACCTAGCTGCCCCTGATTTTTAAATTTTAATTTGTCTTTTCCAATATAATTTTTGTAATGTCCTGGAACTATCTTGTATTCTTATCTAGAACCAGATAATTTTCTGTAGGAAGATATATATTTTGGAAGTTACTAAGTACTACAAATCAGGACTTGATTAATAATTTTAGTCTTTATATAATATTAGAACCATGATGGAAAGAACTTAATAATGCAGATTAAACTTCAAAATGTTCCAAGAGTACTTCCCCCCAAAAAACCCTGACTGTTAAGATATTTTCCAGCACATGAGAATTATTTTGAATTTTATCAGGTGGTTTTCAATAATATAAGTTTTTTTTTTCTTTTGAAAACTACTTGTTCATGTTTTAATACTTATCTAATGGGAAAATCAGTCTTACCTTCAAATCTGTGTTCATGCATTACTGATGTCAAACTTTAATTAGAAAGATTTATGGAAAAATATTATTCAACTTTTTTTATTCTGTAACTTTTGTCTTTTGTTGTTTTAGCAGACATTGTGCATGTGAATGCTGTGTGTTTGTGTGTGTGTGTGTGTGTGTGTGTGTGTGTATTCAGTTTATCATGTTATATAATGGCAAAGTCTGCTGCTCTCCCTTAAATAACAATTATAGATCTGATTATAAAGATGTCAGCTTCTTCTGAAAACAAGATGCTTCCCATATTATCTTTCTGGTAACAACTATGAACTCCCCCAGTGTATCAACAGTCAGAGAATGGCACAAGCATCCTAGAAAGAGGAGAGAGAATCTTATGTTTTATGGAAATCTGTGACTGCTAAGGTTTGAACATCCTGGGATTAGATAAGGCATTTGTACCATATAATGGGATTCTTGACAATATGACATGAGGTAGACAGCCTAAATCAGATTGCTGTCAATATTTTTGTGGTCCTTTGTCTATTTCCTATAAATATGTATCCCAAGATCTCATTCTTGAGGGGGGGGGTCTGTTTCCTAGCCAGACCTCCTCCCCAACCCTCAAGCAGAAGCATTTGTCCACCAAACTTGGAGAAATAAATAAACATGTATGTTGACCTAATTTATGTTTGTTTTTTCCTAAGATCAAACTCTGGGGGCTAAATCAAGTTGGCCTAATTTCCTTTGTTCCTTATTAGGGCAAACTCTGGAAGTGAATACATGTAGTTTGATTTTTTTATTATGGACTAAACTCATGAAGTTTATCAATAATTAGAACAAAGAAAAACTTTAGAGGTTTAGAGTGAGATTAGTTAAAGGTCATTGAGATTATTTCATAAATTGAAGAAACTAGGCATGTTTTAACTTATGTCCGCCAAGGAATGTTGATTTTTAAATGAAAGACTTCCATGGGAAAAAAGAGGATTAAACTAATTTTATTTCCATACTAGAAGATAGAAATTGTCAAATGTCAACGAAACAGTTTTGGAATGCTATGCCACAGATTCTTTTCAAAGCTTCTCACCACTCCTTCCAATGATTGATTCACCTAAAACAAAGGTGAGGACCTTTCCTAGTTAGAAACGTAAAAGACTGCAATACATAGTCTGCTCTCTTCAGTCTGTTTTCACTTGGTGGACAGTGACCTTTATGGAAGACTTAGGGAAACTGTGCTGATTTGTCCCTCTACCTAGTTGATATAAGAACCTTGAGGATTGGTATTGTCCACTATGTTAGATATTATTGTCAGTGGCAATGAGTTGGTAGTATGAAAATGGGCCAAAGGGTCAGATGTAATAGTGGGTGTGAAAAACAAGGTTAATATGAATAAGCAAAGACATTAGGATGTCCTTCTTCAAATATGATGCCCAAGACGACACATAATATTTTACTCTAAGATTATGTTAATGTTATATTCTTTGAACCCTTATTTTAATTAGCACAGTCTAAAATTATAACAACACTTATTGACAACTAAATCATATCTTTAACTTACATTATATTTTAATTCAAATAAAACCTCCAACTTATGTCTAGCCATGTCTTATACTACACTTTTGTAGTTATAGTTTTTAGGTAGAATTTTGGTACATAACATTTAATCTATATGGAATTTAAACTTATTAGTTTTGACTCATTACTCCAACCAACAAAACCCTTTATGTATCTTTACTTTCATCCAATACATTAGCTTATCTTTCTAGTTTAATGCCATCTATAAATTTGATAAGATGGCATCTTCATCTCTTTTCAATTCAATTGATAATACAGACTAGTGCCTAAGACAGAGATCTATGGCATTTCACCACAACCCTCTTTCCTGGGTGACAATGGCACATTATTAGCAATGTTTTAGGTTCAGCTATTCGACTCGTTTCAAATTCTTCTACCTGAATGATTATCTATTTTAAATCTCTCAATCTTGTTCAAAAGGATACCATGAATGATTATGTTAAGTATTTTAGATAAATCAAGGCGTATTTGTCACTGACATCCCCATGACCTGCCATCCAAATCAGAAAGTGAGTTGATTTGTCTGGCATGTCTAAAAGTTATGGAATCTTCAAGCTGACAGGACTCCATATGCCATCTAGTCCAGCTCATACTAAGCATAATTTACCTTTATACTAATCTTGATGAAAGGTCATGTTTCATCTACATCAAATCCTCAATATTTATAATTTTGAGGGGATCTAATTTCCTTTTTGGAGAAATCTAATTTTAAGTTTTTCCTTATAATAAATCAAAATCTATCTCTTTATACTGTCCATTCATTAAAATTAGTTTTATGTTTTGGGGTCAAGCAAAATAGGTAAATTACTTTTGGTATTATTTGAGAAATTGTGGCGAATGGAAGGAATATAGTAGTTCTTTGCTGTTATTCAGCAGTTTCAGTCATATCTGATTCTTCTTGATGTCCTTTGGAGCTTTTTTAGGCAAAAATATGGTTGTGGTTTGCATTTCCTTCTGCAGATCAGGAAACTGAGTGAACAGTGTTAAATGACTTGAATTCGTGTCTTTCTGACTCGAGGCCTGGTGCTATATTCATTGCCCAATCTAATTGTCTGTTATAGTCCTAGAAATGGGAAAATGTCTTAATTTTTAAAAGGGGAAATGTATGGATTCTTCAAATTATAGGTTTATGAAAGGGATATTGATTCTGGACATAATTTTATATTGAATTAATTTGTTCTCCTTTCCCCCCAAACTGTGGAGCTTAGCCTGGGCACTAGAGAGGATAGAGATACTGGCATCTTTAATTAGTTTTATTTTGTCTGAACAATAGAAGAATAGGGCTGGAATAATTGAGATTTTATTCCTGCTATTCTTCCCCAGACCCCCTTTTACAGAGTCATAATGTTTGACATTTCAGGAACATGGTCCATTGTCTGGGGTCTGTTTTCACTCAATGGAAATTTATCAAGTGTTTATTATTTATCCAGTCCCTTTAGGTATTGTAAAGAAACTAGAAGAAATATTAAGTCAATGAGTAAACCTACATTTCTTCGGTGTCTCATATGTGTTAATCCATGGATGAAATTCACATTCGCAAGGAGTTTGTAATCTTGCTAAATAGAGGAATATTCAAATTCTTGATATGGGGGATAGTGTGAATATAAAGAGAAGCACATATTTTGGCAACCCTGGATGGAAGTATGATCCCTTTTGATGTCCCATTGAGTTGATATGTGGCTTAGGGTTTTGTCCAGAGCCATGAGGCTGAATTCCTTCCAGGTAGAGCTAATGACAATAGAGAATAAGCTGTAATTCTCTTATTGAGGAAAAACCAATGGGAATGCAAAGCAAAATAACTTATGTTCCAATCTGTTGCCAGTTGGGGACCTAATGTTACTTTTAGGCACTTTAAATGAGACAGCTTGATGGCTCACTTGAGAGAGTTTTGGACCAAAAGTCAGGAAGATCTTTTATTTAAATCCATCCTCAGATACTTATTAGCTGTGTGACCCTAGGCAAGTCACTTAACTAGTTTGCCTTAATTCACTGGAGAAAGAAATGGCAAACCATTGCATAATCTTTGCCAAGAAAGCCCCATGGACAGTATTGAGGTGTTTTGTATGGTTCATGTGATCATGAAGAATTGGATACAACAGAAAGACTGAATAAAGCACAATGTACTTTAAAGATTTCCTTTGGTATTGTCTCATTTGAAGGATTTTAATCACAGATTAAGATAAAATAAATAGGTGTCAACTTTCTCTGCAGTCCTTCCAGTTGCTTAATCATGATATGAAGGTAATCTTGTGGTGTTTGAAGGTTTAAAATCTCTACCAGCAGAGCATAAACTAGAAAAGTTTCAGATATGACTTCAGTAAATTTATTATAAGGCCCAGTCCACAGTAAAGAAAGATAGTTACTAGATGAATCATTCTATTCATTTTGGCTATAACACCTCAGGAAGGCATGGAAAGATTGAGACTTGCACTGTTAGAGATATCTACAGGAATATTGGCATGTGTCCTTAAAGTATTGAATAAATATTTATTGAAAAAATGAAGTCATGAAAGTTCCTAGGGCATTCCTTTTACTACATGAATATGTATTTTTAAATCTTTGAATATAGAGATTGTGAGAGGAGATAAAATTCTCAGTTGTATTAGGTGAATAGGATGACACCAGGGTTAGCACTATGAAGAGTTAAAGGGTTTTTGGAGAAAAGGAGATAGAGTCAAAATATTCAGAATCTCAGAACCTGACAATTAATCGAAGATAGAAAGTCAAGGCTGGGGTCTGTAGACCCTTTGTCTTACATGATATAAACAGTGAGGATTATATCCATCCAACCTCTTTATTTAGATAACTGAGGTTAAATGTGGAGCAGCTAGGGACTGAGTAGATATTATGGAATTATATACTTTTCACTTTAACTCAGACTGAGTGACAGTTGAAATGCCATCTTAATGAATGATAAGAAGAAGTTAGTACTGGAGGAATGTTCAAAACTCCAAAGTCATGTGGGATGTATAAATAACCTCTTTTGTCTTCCTCCTCTAGGCAAACATTTTTCTTGCTCACTTCCCCCATAGTTTCTATCCTGGGCTGTCCATGTTTTAAACCTTGCTTCCACAATCCCACATAATTAGGATCCAAATCACCTAACCTAGGAATTTGGGGGTTAATTCTAGTCATTGCTCCAGGGCACTCTCAAGAGAGGCAAGGAAGAGAGAGGGGAGAGAGAGGGGAGAGAGAGGGGAGAGAGAGGGGAGAGGGGAGAGAGAGAGAAAGAGAGAGAGAGAGAGAGAGAGAGAGAGAGAGAGAGAGAGAGAGAGAGAGAGAGAGAGAGATTCAATACTGGTTTATAGGAAATCACTCTTAATTCCCATGGAGTCCTAGAGAGACTTTATTAGCTAGTCCTATTGCCTGCTGCTCACTTTTTTCCCATTCAGCCCTACCATGCTCATTCATCCATCCACCTTCAACCATCACCCCCCACTGAGTCCAGACATCCACTGATTTGTCACACATTAATCATTGCACTTTCAGGCTTCTACAAAGGACCACTTGTCTGCTCTGAGTGAAATACACACACCTCCCCACTTTCACATCTACTCTCTAACCTTGGACTTATTGGTATTTTTCTCTCCATCCCTCAGTTAGACCCTACCCTCACCTAATATTTACTTATTTAATTTCTAACACTTACTGAACCCTTTATTCCCACACAGTTCACTCAGCATTCCAACTCTTATTCTTAAGCAGTCTCCATCTGGGAGCTTCCCTAACTAAACTACCAGTGCTCACTGATCCACTGGAGCCTTCACAGTTTGTCCACATTTACCTGATTATGAAATAGAAATCTTTTCTGAAGCTACATAGACTTCATTTCCTTCACTTCTCTCTCTTCTACTTATTCTGAAGTGACCTCTGTACCTCTGCTTATATTCTACATGAGTAATGGTGAGTATACAAGGGAACTTGCTGACACTTTTTCTTTTGTCATTTCTCAATAAGCAGCAGGAGAAAAGGCAGGGGCAAATTTGAAGATAAAAATCAATGTACAGACAGAAGGACTAGTAGGGAGAAATGTTTTAAAAATTAAGAAGAGTGAGGAGTTTAGAAAGGTTGATCTTTACTTATATATTTGGGGCCAGATAGAATTGAATCATCTTGTCTGTATGTGACTTCCAAAAGGATCACTTTTGAGTGTGAAAGTATCTCTCAGATCACCTTGTTTCTGAGAAACAAGTTGGAGTTGGAAGGCAAGGAGGACTTTGGAGATATTCCAGTGAAACTCTGTCATTTTATGGATGAGTGGATTGAGCATCAGAGAGATGAAGGGTTTTTCACAAAGATTCAGGAAATAAATGCAACTTATGAGAGATTTGGTAAAAAGACAATCAACTCAGGACACATTATAAAGTTTAATTTGCAATATTAATGTGCTCTCCTCTATTGAAGTTTAGATATCAAGAAAACAGTAAATTAATCTGTGAATTGTATCATTTGCCTCTTTCAAAGGAATAATTTCTCATCCTGAAGTTTGGACAACCAATTTTCCCAAGGTCCAAATGAGCCAGTTCTAAAACATTGAATCTAGGTTGCCAAAATCCCAATTTAGCTTCCTAGGACTTGGTTAACAATTCACCTTTTTTCTGTTACTATCTCTTATTTCTCATCACCTTATGGAATGGAATAATCTCCAAAATTCTTTCCTTTTCTCCTCTCCATAAGAGAACTCCAGAATTCTTTGAAACTATTTCAGGGTTTACACTAAATAACTGTGAGAAAATAAGCGGGAAGGCAAAAAGTGCTCCAAGGAAAATTATAAATGAGTTCAAATCTGACCTCAGACACTTAATACTTACTTAACTGTGTGACCTTGGGTAAGTCACTTAACCCCATTGCATTGCCCCCAAAACCCCAAAATGCAATAACTGTGATTTTGAATATTTTATATAATATTATAATAAAATAATAAAGTATTATGGAATGCTTTAAAAACTTGTAAATCATCAAACAGGTATTTGATCATTTAATCTGTACAACTTGCTATACATGCTATTCCTGTTTTTTAGAAAGGGAAATTGAGTCTGAGAGAAGTCAATCAACTTGCTGGTATTCCAGACCTGGTACATGTCTGAAGCAAGACTTGAACCCAGATATGGCCTTGAGTGCAAATCTTTTGTTTTATGATGCCATCTAGTATGGTTAGAAATCTTGCACTTGGAGTCAGAAAGATCTGACTCCACGTGAATCTTGCCACTGACATTTACTTGCTATGGGATTTTGAGTAAATTGTATAACCTATTTCAATGTTAGATTCCTTAATTATACAATGAAGACATTGAATATGATGAACTCTCATCTTTCTTTTAATTTAAACTCTTACGATTATATGATCCAGTTTAGATATTCAGAAAAGCTAATTCATTGAGAATCAGTTGTTCAGGAGTATAGAGAATTGTCTGTTTATATCCTACCCTAGTCACTTCACAACTGAAGTTTTGTGTTTTCATCTAGAAACTAAAGTTTCAAAAGGTCATGTGGAGAGGGTTCAAAAGTGGACAACCGTGATAATGGACTCATATAGCCTGAAATCCATATGTTAAATGGATTGGTTGATGTGATTGTTTACTCTGAAAAAGAGAAGACATATGGGACAGGTGATAGTTTTCTGGAAGGGTACAAGCCAACAAGTTTTTATTAAGCACTGACTATGTACAGGCATTGTACTATGTGCTGAATATATAAGAAAGTCAAAAACAGTCCCTGTCTTCAAGGAACTAGAAAAGGTATTGAAAAAAGAAACATCCAAACAACCATGTACAAACAATATTTACATATAAACATATATATGTATATGTGAATATACGTATGTAAATATATATATATATATATATATATATATATATATATATATGTTAGATTATGCATTCTGTCTGATTTTTGAGGGTAGAACCAGAGCAATTGGTTAAAGCTATAATGAGACAAGTTTGGGTTTGATGTCAAGGAATAACTTTCTCACAATTAGTGCAATCCAAAAGTGTGTTTCCTAGGGATGTTGTAAATTCCCCCCTGCTGGGCATCTTCAAATACATTTTGGGTGATCACTTGTTTTGGAGGAGATGTGTTCTTAGATAAATCTTGGACCACTTGAATGGACTTAAGACTGCCTCCCCTTAGTTTTTTCTTGTCTTAATGCTCTGAAAGAACACTGATCAATTTCTCTGCATCTCATCCTTTTAAATTAGAAGTGTCTATCCCAAGACTTTCCCATTGCCTTCTTTTGCAGCAGAAGCCAGAGGATAAGAGAATGTCATAGTTGTATCTTTGAGAACACAGAGGACTCAAATGAGTTTCATTTATTCCTCAGCCTCATTCTTCAGCCTACAAGAAAGATGGTAGTATTGGATTAATTCAACCAGATGGGAATCTGGGCTCAGGGAGACTTAGTTGCTTTACAATCTCTCTTTTGTTCAACTGGTTTCTCCTTTTATATTCCTTTTATTTGTACTGCTACAGCTGAATCCATTCCATGGAATATAAACATCATTTGAGGCTTGTTTTTTTCCTTATACAGGAATCCTGGACTTGAGCAGATGATGTTACCCCACAATTCACTACATCATCTGTGGTGCTGACATCTTGTCAAGGCTATGGATACTTTTAGGTCTCTTCCTCCCTGTGGAAAGAGCCAGAAGGAATGGGCTGAAGTTGTAGCAATATGGGTTGGAGTGAGGTAAAAAGTACTTCTTCTCAGTAAACGGAATAAATATTACATGGTTCTTCATTTCCCTGTTCCCTGCCCAAAACGGCAGGTATTAACTGGCTCTAACATAAACTGAGGTTTGAACTGGGCTGGACAGGGACATGGTGGGGGCAAAGTGGCTTGGGAAGGGAAAATTTTGTGTTTTATGATATTTGTGTTTGTTTATGTGTTTAGTGTATGATTCCATAAATGTTTGCATGTGATTATGTCGGTATATCTATCTGTATTATTCATTGTGCAGGCATTTGTGTATACAAATATCTCTGTGCATTTTTTATTTAAATGAATGTTGTTTGTATGTCTGGAATGGTCAAACCAGGAGGAGGACATGTATTAATAGGTTGAGGGTTCTTTATGAAACAGGAGCATGGGATAAATGAAGGTAGGTAGGATTGCTGTTGTGTTTGAAAGTAGCCAAGATAAACAGGGTCCAACTTGGAAAGCCAGGGGCCAGGGATAACATTCCTTACTATCCAAAAATCAATATTCAAAAGCCAATAGCCAAAAAGGTTGCCCTGACCCTTAATATCTCCATAAATACTATTTTTTTGAAGTTCATCTTGGACCATCACTTTGGTCAATGTACTAGAATAGATAGATCAAATATTTGTTTAGTGCTTTCTATATATGAGGCACAATTTTAAGTGTTAGAGACAGAAAACCAAAAAAAAAAAAAAAGAGACAATCTCAAAGAGTCATTCTCAGGGCAGAAAGAGGGATAATTTACAGGTGAGAAAGACTGAAAAGTAAGCTGTAAGGGAAGTGAGCAGTGTGACCAGATCTTATGACTATATAGTAAGCCAATGTCATTGGATACAACAGCACAAAGCAGTTAGCCTTACAAGGGCAAACTAGATCTCACAGATACTCTGTAAGAAGCATGTTAATGACTGAATTACACAGAAGTTTGAATGCAGGATAGATGATGTCTGAAGGAAACACTTGGATTTAATTAAGATAATTTACTTTTCTTCTTAAAAACCTATTTAACAAATATTTATTAATGTCTTCTTTGTTTAACACTGGGGATATAGAACTTTGTTCTACACTGGGGGATATAAAATAATAATCAATAATGTCCTTGCCCTCCAAGTGGCTTAAATGCTACTGAAGGACTATATCAATATGTATGCTGATAACTATCCACTATTTTTTCCCCTTTTGAGAACACATCTTAGAAATAGTAGTAGAGTAAACTGGAGCTTGGAATTTAAATAGACCTTTATTTTATTCATAATTTTTTTTTTAAAAAAGTCACACCTAACATGTAAAACAAAACTCCTTTGTTCAGAGATGCTGAATAAATTTTTTAGAAGAGGAAAGGGCCATTTCCTTTCCTTTTCTTTCCTTTAAGTTGCCTTAAATATTGTATTTTTAGTGTCTTGAATCTCCTGTAAGTCAACCTTATGTATCTCCATATTTCTCAATGATTGCTCTTTTAAAGGATACCCATACTCTTCTATTTTCTGAGCCCTTTTCCTTCCCTTCCCTTAATTCTTTGGTCTTTCTCTGCAGGTGACATGTACAACATGAAAGACTCCAATGTCACCTTTGTTAATCCCTTATACTTCACCCTATTGGGAGTCCCTGGTTTGGAGTCTGTGCAGCACTGGATAGGGGTTCCCTTTTTCATCATGATCCTCCTTGCTCTTGTGGGAAACTGCACCATCTTGTCTGTCATCTGGAGGGACCCATCACTTCACCAACCCATGTACCTTCTCTTGGCTATGTTGGCCATCAATGACCTTGGTATTTTCCCTGTCTTGTTCCCCAAAACTTTGGCCATCCTTTGGTTCAATGTTAAAGAAATTGAATTTAATATCTGTCTGACCCAAATGTTCTTTGTGCATGTCCTAGCAGGGTTTGAAACTGGAATTCTGGTAGCCATGGCATTGGATCGCTATTTAGCCATATGCCGACCCCTGCGGTACACAGCTATCCTGACCCCACAAGTCCTGCTGGGGATTGCAGTGATGGTAGTTATGAGGGCTGTGATTCTTGTTTCCTTCTGTCCTATCCTTATCAAACTGAGGCTAACATCTTTCCACTCTACAGTGGTAGCTCATTCTTACTGTGAGCACATGGCAGTGGTGAAACTGGCTGTAGGGGATACTCGAATCAACAAGTTCTATGGTTTGGCCGTCATCATGAGTTTCTGTTGGTGCGATATCTCCTGCATTTCTACTTCCTACATTCTTATCTTCAGGGCTGTTCTGAGGCTTCCAGGGAAGGAGGCCAGAGTTAAAGCAGTCAATACATGCACAGCCCACATTACCATTATTGTTCTCAGTTATTCACTGGCACTCTTCTCCTTTCTGGCTCACCGATATGGCCACCGTGTGGCTCCTTATGTCCACATTCTCTTGGCCAACATCTACCTCTTAGTACCCCCTGTGGTGAATCCCATTGTCTATGGAGTGAAGACTAAGGAGATCCGCATTCGAGTGATCACCATGTTTTCCCCTCAGAGACAAAGACTTAAATCCTGACTCATTTATGTAGCAAGAATTAGCATAGAAATTTGATAAGCATTTGCTTGTGTCTAGAAATGAATGTTTTAATGGTCTGGGGTCTGAATGATATTTTGAAAGGTCAATGAAAAGCACATCTCTTTCATTCTATATAGTCTGAAATGCTATGACCACCTGTCTGACTTAGGGAACAGAAAACACAGGAACTTTTGCTAATGGTCAGGAGTTTAGAAATAGGAGTTTACCAAATTGAGAACCTAAGGAACACTAGAAATTTATTCTCTCCAAAGGGGCAAGTAACCCCCCCCCCCCGAAATGGCATTAGAGTGATGAATGAGGCAGAGGGAAGGGTGATTAAAATTTTGGAGCAGTATATGCCTCAAGGATGAATAGGAATTATCAATAAAAATAGAAACTCTAAGACAGGAGACTTGCTCTTCATGAGTAAACATATCAGATTAATGTGTATGAGAGGATATATAATGATAGAATAGTTAGTGCTCACTTCTCTCTTGAGTTAATGATGATGCCATGTGAAAGAAAAGGAATAAAAATGATATTGACCCTGAGGATTTGGCTCAAAGCCCTTTACAAACCAGGTTAATAGAGACATTTCTTAGTAACAACCACACACACTCACACACACATTTTGTGCTTCTTGTATGGTAGAAGTGGTGGATATTGAGAGCCTGAATATTTATGCTAGCCCAGCTTGTCTCTATAAATCTTGATCTGTTTCAAGTTGGGTAATGCTGCTTAATAGTCTGAACAAATTGTTCACCAGAATTGGAGCTAGAAATGCTGCAAACTGAAAAGAAAATATTTCTTGTCTCAAGATTAATAACAGATTATTCTTAATTTCCTATCTCTTGTGAAATTGGAGGTTTTGGGCCAAACAATGAATACTACTAACATTAACAAAGATTCAACACCCCATTTTCCTTATCACACTGGACATAATGACAAGAATGTCAGATCTAGGAAAAAAATCTTAGAAATGATCAAGTTCAAACCCACATTTGAAGCATCCAAAAAGCTGGGCTCTTACTTCAGAAAACTTATTGTGATCACTATTTAATTTTCCAACTGTAATTTAAATTGTTGTCTTCCCATTACAATCTGAACCCATCTCATCCTTAGAGAACAGGGATAATTGAGAAATAAATTTGGCAGGTCTTTCTGCCTTTTTTTCTTGCCCTTATCTGTGATTGATTCAGTCTCAGTATCTCATGATATAGAAATGCCTTTCTGAAACACAGATGACAATTAACCTATAATTTATAGCTTCAGAGAGCTGCCTGGGAATATTAAGAAGTTTTTCTTTTGTAAGGCAAATGGTGTTAAGTGACTTGCCCAAGGAGACACAGCTAGGTAATTATTGAGTGTCAGAAGACTGATTTGAATTCAGGTCCTCCTGACTCCAGGGTCAATGCTCTAACCATTGCACCACCTAGCTGCCCCAAATATTAAGAAATTATTTTTAAATTTAAATATTTATCCTATTTAAAATAGCATTATTTTATTTGAAATTAAAAAAATACTGAAGAAACATAAGAACTTTAGGAAAGACCATATTGAAGTTTAGATATTTAACATAAAGTTTTAGAAATAATTACACTAAATAGAATCCTTTAAATATCTGGACTGGGCTGGGTGGTGGTCCCATCCCAGGCTTCACTATGACAAGCACATAGGCAATTGGTTGGAGAAATTCCTGCCTTCTTGCCAGAGTAAGACCCTTTAATCAAGACTCAAACTTCTTTTCCTGCAGCTGCCTGGGGAGCACCATAACTCTAAACACATAAATGTGTGAGACTGAATGGTAACATATTCTCAAGTGAGGATCAGAACAATGGGGTCTGGATTTCAATTTCATCTGTAGAAATTGTATAGTGAGAATTTAATCAAATTAAAGGGAAATTAAAAACTCAAAACACCCTTCCCCATAGTTGGAAAGATCACTGGATCTATAATTTGGAAGACCTGGGTTCACTCACTAGCTCAGTGACCTTGGGAAAATAATTTAATTTCTGGTTGCCTCAGTTTCCTCATCTGTAAAATGAGGATAATAATCATCTCTATCTCCTAGTATTAGAATTAGAATCAAATGAAATAATATTTGAAAAATATTGTGTTTACCTTAAAGTACTTTACAAATATTCTTCTTCTTCTTCTTTTTTAATTCAAATAAATCTTGGTAGCATCTATGTCACATAATGCATAGAACACTGGAACTGGGGTAAGGAAGACCTAATTTCAAATC
The DNA here is from genome assembly GCF_037893015.1 of Macrotis lagotis. Classification (NCBI taxonomy): domain Eukaryota; kingdom Metazoa; phylum Chordata; class Mammalia; order Peramelemorphia; family Peramelidae; genus Macrotis; species Macrotis lagotis. Next base: position 843,532,305 of record NC_133658.1, on the reverse strand, counting down.
CAAAGCTAAGTTACTTACTACCCCTGTGACCCTGGGAATATCACAACTTCCATCTGCCTCAGATTTCTCATTGGTAAAATGAGAATAATGATGTTACCTCCCCTCTAGAATTGTTGTAAAGATAAAATGAGATGATATTTGTAAAGTACTTTGTAAAACTTAAATCATTATATAAATGTTTGGTATTATTATTAGTAATAGTATAATTATAATTGTCCATAGACCTGGTTGTAAAGCTGCTTTTAAAAAATCATAAATGTAGAAACTATCAAGAAAAATAAATCTTAAAGAAAGTAATTCCTTTTCATAAAAATGTTTTATATAAAATAATAATTTGTTAAAAGCTTGTTTAACATGATGGAAATAAAAACTTGATTTCTATTTCCTCCTTTTGAATGCTTTCTTTTCCATGTATTTTTTCTGTTACTTTCTGCGTATAAAGAGTTAGTGTGTGGGGCAGCTAGGTAGTGTAGTGGATAGAGCATCAGCCCTGGAGTCAGTAGGACCTGAGTTCAAATGTGACCTCAGACACTTAAATAATTACTTAGCTGTGTGACTTTGGCCCAGTCACTTAACCCCATTGCCTTAAGTAAATAAAAAATTAAAAAAAGAGGTATTGTGCTTATTGCTATTTTGTTCTTTTCTTAAACTATTCATCACTTCATTTGTCTTGCTAACCTTTTCTTATTTGAATTGTTATTCATTATTGCACATTAATATTACTTTATATTCATCTGCTTCAATATGTTCAGTCATTCTTCAAAAGTAGAACCAATGGGTTGTTGATAGTTGTTTACTTTTTTAAGTGAATGATGAAGTTGTGAATGTTTTTGTTCAGTGAGTTATTTTCCTCCTTTGTCAATCAAGGGGGATCAAAGAATATGGCTAATTTTGTAATGTTTATCCTGTGGCTCATTGTTAAAAACAAAACAAAACAAAATACACTAAGTTACACCATCCCCTTCAATATAAAGGAGTGACAATATCTGAATAGATAGACTTGCACTCAATTATATGATTAAATGATGGATGTAATGTGCTAGAAACAGCCTGTGAGTGAATTTATATTTTAGAAATCGGCAAATACTACAAATTAGTGCTTGATTCATTGTTTTTTTTTCCATTGACTAGAGTTAAGTTAGTGATGGAAAAACCATTTTAATAATGAAGATTAAACTTCAAAATTTGCCAAGTTAGTTGGTAAAACATTTGCTAGTACATTCCTGGGGTACTTGCAAATTGTATTGAGTTATGTCATATTGGTTATTTGAGATGTGATGTGGTTTCTTCTTTTGAAAACTATCAGTTTGAGGGATTGAGCCAAGATGGTGGAGAGAAGCCAGGAAGTGGTCTGAGCTCAGAAACAATATTATATCAAGACTCCAAATGAATTTAGGAGTGACAAAGTACACAAAGAGATGGAGTAGAGCAATTTTCCAGCTTAAGGTATCATTGAGGGACTTCAGGAAAGTCATTCTCACTTGAGAGGAGGGGAAATGTAGCCCAGAATAGGGAGGGAACACAGAAGTCAGAGGAAGATTTTTAATCACAGTGGAGATCTGAGGTCTCCAGCCCCAGTACAGAAGGCAAATTGTGAGCCCCAGAATCCTTGCACAGCAGGTGTGACAAGGTTGGGCCATTCTAGCACAGGGGGCAAGCCACTAACATCTGAGGCCCCAGTCCAGAAAGTTAGTGAGCAGTTGCCTATCCCTCAGCCCAAGGAACTTGGAACAATGTCCCCTCTGCTTCAGGAACAGAGTTTGACTGTAAGAACCACAAAATAGACAAAAAATGATTAAGGAACAGGAAAAAAGCCCTGACCATAGAAAATTATTGTGGTGACAAGGAAGATCAAAACCCTAACTCAGAAATGATAGTGAAAAAAAACCTGTACCTGAAACACCAGACACCAGAGGGAACTATGAATTAGACTCAAGTCCAAAAACTCCTCTTGGAAGAGGTCAAAAAGAATTTTGTAACTAAGAGAGAAAAGAAAAATTGGGAAAAGAAATGAGAATTATGTAAGAGAGAGTCAACAACTTTGAAAAGGAAGTACAAAAAATCTACTGAAGAAAACAACTTCTTAAAAAATACAATTGACTAAATGGAAAAAGAAAACAGCTCCTCAAAAAATAAACGGGGTTAAATGGGAAAAAATCCACTGAAAGTAAAGGTTTTTAAGAAAAGAAAATTTTGCAAATTTTGAAGTTTAATCTTCATTATTAAAAGAAAAAGGTGCTTTAAGAAAAGAATTGACCAAATGGAACAGGAGATACAAAAGCGAACTGAAGAAAATAATTTCTTAAAAATTAGAATTAGGGAAGTGCAAGTTAATGACTCTGGGACATAACTCAGTCAAACAGAATGAAAAAATGAAAAAAATAAAAGAAAAATTATAATATCTCATTGGAAAAACAACTGAACTGGACTACCTGAATGCCAGAATAAAAAAAAGAGCCAAGAGAACATCTTTCAAACAATTATCAGTGAAAACTGCCCTATGTCTCAGAACCAGAGGGAAGTTAAAATAGTCATTGAAAGAATCCACTTATTGAAAGAGAATTTAAAATGAAAATTCCAAGGATTATTGTAGTCAAATTGCATAATTATCAGGTCAAGGAGAAAATACTGCTTGCAGCCAGAAAGAAACAATTCAATTACCAAGGAGCTACATTCAGAATTACACTGGTCTTCATAATTTCAATGATAAAAGATCAGAGGGCCTGGAATGTGGTATTCCAGAGTGCAGTGGAGCTTGGATTACAATGAAGAATCACCTACCCTGAAAAGTTGAACATTTCTTGGAAAAAATAGACATTCAATGAAATAGGGAACTTTCAAACTTTCCTGATGAAAAATACAGCACTGAACAGAAAATTCAATCTTCATATACAGGAGATGCATATAAAGGTAAATAGGAAAGGAAAAAATTTTATTCAATAAGATTAAACTGTCAACAAAGTTACATGGGAAGATGACACATGTAATGCTTGAGGGCTGTACCATATTTCCCTATGTATAATATGCACCCTTTTTTGAAAATTGGGGTCTAAAAACTGAAACTGGGCGTGTCATATACAGTGGTTGTAGATTTTTTTACTTGCATTTCCTGCTTTTTCACAAACCTGCCCTATTGATGCTTGATCATTTCAGGGCACATATAACAACAAACACACAGAAGATTGCTGTAGAGCAAAAAACAATTTGCTATCATACCTGAAGGCTTGACATCCCAGCTCCAACCACTTAATGTTAGTATTAACAAACCCTTCAAAGCTGCTATGAAAGACAAATGGAATCAGTGGATGAAGTCTTTTGGGGACAATTTGACTAGCAGGAAGAGTAAAGAAACCAACTATAGAAGTTTAAACCTGGGTGAAAAGATACTGGGATAATATCAAGATTGAGATCATTGTCAATTCATTAAGAAGTGTGGCATTTCAAATGCCATATATTGAACTGAGTATGAGACAATATATGAAGACAGTGATTTGTCATCAAACACAGTTGAGGACAAGCTAATGGATGGGAAAATTTTTTAAAGATTTTATTTATTTTGAGTTTTACAATTTTCCCTCTGATCTTCCTTCCTTCCCTCCACCCTCCACAGAAGGCAATTTGCCAGTCTTTACATTGTTTCCATGGTATACATTGATACAAATTGAATGTGATGAGAGAGAAATCATATCTTTAAGGAAGAAACATAAAGTATAAGAGATAGCAAGATCAGACAATAAGATATCAGGATTTTTCCTAAATTAAAGGTAATAGTCCTTGGTCTTTCTTCAAACTCTACGATTCTTTCTCTGGATACAGATGGTATTCTCCATTGCAGAGAGCCCCAAATTGTCCCTGATTGTTGCACTGATGGAATGTCCATCAAGGTTGATCATCGCCCCCAAGTTGCTGTTAGGATGTATAGCGTTTTTTCTAGTTCTGTTCATCTCACTCAGCATCAGTTCATGCAAATCTCTCCAGGCTTCCCTGAATTCCCATCCCTCCTGGTTTCTAATAGAACAATAGTGTTCCATGACATACATATACCACCGTTTTCTAAGCCAATTGAAGGACATTTACTTGATTTCCAATTCTTTGCCACCACAAACAGGGCTGCTATGAATATTTTTTGTACAAGTGATGTTTTTTACCCCTTTTCATCAGTGGATGGGAGTTTTAACAGTGATGAGGAGTTGTGTGAATTTTATGATGAACAAACTTGAGTTCAATAACTTTATATAATTTTTTTTCAAATTTTGGGCCCTAAAATTATGGTGTGTCTTAGACATTGGAGTGTCTTATACATGGGGAAATATAGAATCTCTTTTAGAAGGAGTATTTATATATATATATATATTATATATATATATATATAGGTATATATATAGGTGTTGTGGGCATACTTTGATTTTTGATGTGATGAGATAAAAATATTAAGGCATGAAAAAAAGGATTGTATTGAGAAAAGAGGAAAATGGTAAAAGTAGAATAATATAAATTATATCAGAAGAGGCAAAAAGAATCTATTACAGTAAAAGGAATGAAGGGAGAGGATGCACATTGCCCATCAGATTTGTCTCAAAGAGGAAATAACATATATACTCATGGTTTTAGAAATTTATCTTACAGAAAATTAGAAGAGGAATGGAAAAAGAAAAGAGAAGGAGAGACTGATAGAAGGGAAGGCAGAAGGGAAAGTAGAAGTAGGAGGAGAAAGGGAAAATGGGTTAATTGAAGTGAGGCCAGATTGAGGGAGAAGGTGGTCAGAAACACAGATGAGGTGGAATAGGGTGAAAGGAGAGAAAGAGAAAAAAAAGCACAAACAGGGGGAAAAACAAGACAGAGGGAAATACAGAGTACTCATAACTGTGAATATGAATATAATGAATTCTCCTATAAAATGGAAGCAAATAGCAGAATCAGGTAAAAGGCTGGAGCAGGATGTATTATGTTTCAGCTAAAATAAAAAGAGCAGAGGTAGCAATCCTTCTCAGGCAAAACAAAAGCAAAAATAGATCAGATTAAAAGGAATAAAGAAGAAAATTACATCTTTCTAAAAGGCACAATAGGCCATGAAGTAATATCATTATTAAATATTTATGCTTCAAGTGATAGAATATCTAAATACTTAAAGGCAGGGGCGGCTAGGTGGTGTAGTGGATAAAGCACCGGCCTTGGAGTCAGGAGTACCTGGGTTCAAATCCGGTCTCAGACACTTAATAATTACCTAGCTGTGTGGCCTTGGGCAAGCCACTTAACCCTATTTGCCTTGCAAAAACCTAAAAAAAATACTTAAAGGCAAAGTTATATGTGTTATAGGAAGATATAGACAGCAAAACTATATTGGGGGGGAGGGGAGAAATTCAACTTCCCTCTCAAGGAGTTAAATCTAACCACAAAATAAACAAGAGGGGAATTAAGAATGTGAATAGAATTTTAGAAAAGTTAAATATGAGAGACCTTTGGAGATGCATACTCTTTGATCCAGCAATACTATACTGGTCTGTATCCCAGAGATCATTTAAAAGGGAAAAGGACCCACATGTCTAAAAATTATTTATGGTAGCTCTTTTTTTGTAGTTTCAAAAATTAGAAATTGACAAGATGCCCTTCAATTAGGGAACTGCTGAAAAAGTTGTGATATATGAATGCAAAGGAGTAAATCTTGAGCAGGAGAATTTCAGAAAAATATGAACTGATTCTGAGTGAAGTGAGCAGAACTAGAGAACATGGATGGAGAGAAATAAAGGAAGGAGGAAGGGAAGGAAAGAGAAAGGAAAAGAAAATGAATTATAAAATGAACTGGAGAAGAAAATGACAAATCATTTCAGTGCCTTTGCCAAGAAAACCCAAAAGGGGTCACAAAAGGTAATTCTCAAGTAAATTATCAAGTAATAACATTGTGTGATGATCATTTATGATAGACTTAGTTCTCAGCAATTCGGTGATCTAAGTCAATTCTTAAAGAGTTGTGATGCAAAATCCATCAAAATTCAGAGAAAGAGCTATGGAATCTGAAGGCAGACCAAAGCATACTATTTTACTTTTTAAAATTTTGTCTTTTGTTTTTTTCTTTCTCATGTTTTCTCTTTTGTTCTAATTCTTCTTTCACAATATGATTAATATGGATATATGTTTAACATGATTGTCCATTTATCAGATTACTTGCTATCTTGGGGAGTGAAAGAAGAGAGGAAAAATATGGAACTCAAAATATTACAATGAATGTTGAAACCATATTTATATGTAATTGGAAAAAATAAAATACAAAAAAGAAAACTACCAGTTCAAGTTTAAAAAAATACTCATCTGTTGGGGAAAAGAATCTATATTAATGAATTTTAGATATCAGATTTTAATCTGAACAAGTTAAGGGAAGAATATTCTTGAACCCATTTTTCTTTTTAATTCTAGAACCATTTTTAATTGTTCACACTGTTCATATGTGGATGTGGATATATTTGATGTGTGTGTGTGTTTGTGTGTGTGTGTGTGTGTGTGTGTGTGTGTGGAGTTTAGGGTTCAGAGTCATTTAATCAAAATGGTATAAGAACAAGAATTCCTTCCACAAACTAGTCAAATGGCTACATAATCATGAATTGTAGACCTCTACTGAGCAAGAATTTTCTAGTTACAAAGGTATTCTATTCTACATTGGAATTTTAATAATCCTAAACTTTTATCTGAGATGGATTTTTATCTAGCACAATAAAAAATAGAGAACCTGAGAGTTATGGTATCAAATTCTTAACTAAGTAGAGGTACCAATGGGTACAGCTTTGGTAAGTCTTTTTTTTTTGAATTTTTTTAAAGGTATTATTTCAAAGTTTACATTCTTTCCAAAACATAACAGATCCTCTTTCCCCACCTCAAAGATATCCTGAGAATTATTCCTGGAATCCTGTTGTGTTTGGGGTTCATTAGAAGAAAAAGACTATTAAATATAAGATTGTTCCTTTATGTACCAACAGCTTTTACTGAAGTCTGGATTTGGGGGTGACCAAGGATCAGGAAAGTTATGGGCATTTTATTATGTGCAAATGTTGTTAGACATTAAGAAGAGTTTTTAGTTGAAAGGGGCTGAAACATGAACAAGACATTTATTTTATCTTCATTTCCTGTAACAGTGAACTAACTAGACTTTTAAGACTTTCAAATGAGAAGGTTTTAACTTTATCTGTGAGGCAGAGAACCACCTTGAAAAAAGCTAAATTTTCAGCCATTAAAAGGCCATGGGTTCTCCCACCTCTGTGTAAATGTTTAATAAGCTGTTCTTCACCAGTCCTTCAGTCTAGAAATAAACTACAGTGGACTTAACTCCTTTAAATCAATACAAATATCATTACCAGGCTGTAGTCATCATTCTCTACAACTCAGACCCATGAAAAACTTCCTGAGAAACTGAAATCCTTTTAATCTCAGTGGGCTTTTGTGTAGCCTGCTACTGTGCAAAATAGAGAATACAAGTGGAAGGGTATTTATGGAACAGTTATTTCAAGGTCCTACTGTCAGTGATTTAAAGAGACTGCTATACTAGTGTAAAAAAAATCAACATGAGCTCCTGCAGGTATGGGAAGAAGAAGTCTCCATAAAGATATCCATAACTGCCATTTCCCTTTCTGCTCTGAGTTCAACTTTATAATTTGAGTCACTTTGGGGAAGTTCATCAAATAAAGGAAGCCCAGACTATAGCAATGTCATTTCCACTCACTAATTTGGTGACTGTGAAAATGAATAGGTAAATTTCAGTATCAGTAACCCAGAAGCATATCTGTATAAAGAGCTGAGCGAGGAGTTAGTGCCTTCTTATTTCACTTGAAATAATTTCTCTGATAGAACAGAGGGCCAAGTGGAAATGTTCTGTATATGATATTAACACCAATACAGAAACAAAAGTCATTTTTCTCTGCCAGGTGTTGGGAAGAGAAATTATAGCAACATAGGATAAAATCCCAATATCCTTTCTGTCTTCCTTGTCTTTGTTTTAGTTGTATGAAAGATAATTGATTAGCCTTGAAGGAATATTCAACTTGGAAATTTTCTCAAGCCCTCTGACTCCAGTAACTTTCCTCAAGCTCACTCTGCAAAGTTGTGACAATGTCAGAGGTGTCTTTTCATAATACTCGAAGCATTTAGCAGAGGCACTACTGCTCCAAGTATAATCAGAAGGCTTCTTTCCTCGATTGTCCCGGGCATAGATGTTGCCTCCAAACTCAACTAGCATCTCAATCAGGTCTACATTCTTTACTTTGGCTGCATGATGAAGAGTTGTCTCATGTAATTTCGCTGCATTCACATTGGCTCAGCACCTTCACACAATCCAGATGTTCCCTTGCACAGGCAACATGCAATGGGGTACCAAAGTGGCAATCATGGGCTTCTAGATTAGCCCCGACATCAATGAGAAGACGCACACATTCAGAACTTCCACTCATGCAAGCTTCATGTAGTGGAGATGCAGTATACAGTGGTGGGTTGACTTTTGCCCCATGAGAAAGCAGCAGCTTCCCACATTCAATGCTGCCTGAGGAACAGGCATCACAAAGAGGGGTACTGCCGTCAATGTTCCGGGCATCCACCTGGGCTCCAGCGGCCAGCAGAAGTTTCACACATTGTGCTTGACCCTGAAGACTAGCCTCATGCAGAGGTGTGATGGAGTCCACCGTGGTCAGGTTGACACAAGCACCATTCTCAATCAGTTGCTGAAGCTGCAAGGTTTCCCCTTGTTGGGCAGCTTCATGAACGGGTGTCTGATCCACCCAGAATCCTATTTCTCCAAAGGAGCCATCCACGTTCCGCAGCTCCATCTTGTCTGCCGAGTCTCCTACCTGGACAGCAGCCTGCCCCACTCCCCCCACAGGATGGGAGGGAGACAGGAGGAGGCCGGCGGTGGGGACGCGAGGCCCGATCCCCGGCCTATCCCCGGGCGCCGAGGCTAGGGGGCATCTCCTTTGGTAAGTCTTTAATGAATAGGCATCATTGATATTAACCACCAAATGAACTCTCCTGAAGAGAACTGAGAAACTCCTAGCCCAATTTATAGTTCAATCTTTATGTGATACTCTCTAGGTTCATCCACTTGGAGGAAAGGAGATAGAATGAAGTGGATCTGTTCTATAGCTTCCCAGTCAATGACACTGCTTTTCTGCAATTTCTAGACATTGTTCCTAGTTCTTCCAGAGGAAGAGAGAGAGAAGAGGTAGAGGAGGAAGAAGGAAAAAAGAAAAAGAATATGAAGGAGGTCTAATCTTCCACATTGAAACCTTTCCAGTTCTTTAAAACTGCCTCATTAAATTTTCTCTTGAGGCTAAACATACCTGGTTTCTTTAATTAGTCTTTATATGGCATAATCTCAAAGTATGTCAATACCCTAATTATTATATGACATAGCATAAAGAAGTGAACACAGAAGTACAGTGTTTGATAAATCCAAAGAGATATAAAATTCAAAAAACAAGACTATTTTTGGAATTAATGAAAAGCATATTAATTTTATTAATATATTAATGAAAATATTAATAAAAAAATGAGAAGGAAAGGGGCTCAGCACTACAAACCATAGAATAATGGTCAAGAACCAGGAAGACCTGAGACAAAATTTGACCAGACATTGACCACTTACTACATAGGTGATTCTGGGCAATTCATTTAACCCAGTTTGTCCCAGTTTTCCCTTCTGTAAAATGAACTGGGGGAAGGAAATAACAAACCATTCCAATATCTTTGCCAAAAATGCCAACAGGGTTCACAGAGAGTCAGACACAACTGAACAACAGCTGAGTAAAGAAGTAGAAAGGTTGATAATTTGAATAGTATACTCTATAAAAAGAGTATACTACTTTTTCTACTCAGAAGAAGAGGGAAAATACCCATATAGAAGGGAGGAAAAGAGGAAGGAAAGAAAGAATTAAAGAAGGAAAAGAAAATATGTGTCAATCTGCATTCTGTGACCATCAGCTCTATCTAGAGAGATGTATAGCATGTTTTATCTTGAAACTTTTGAATTTGTGGTTGATCATTGAGTTAATAAGATTCCTAAGACTTAAAACTGCTTATCTTTTCATTATTATGCAGCTCTGAACTTGGTTATAATTTTATTGAGTCCCTTGAGGTTTTTTAAAAAATTAAATTTAAACTATTGTAACACTTTTCACATTATTTTTATAAGATTGTGCTAATTTTTTATTTTGTGTTTTTCCCTTCTCCTTTCCATATTTTAAAAGATCCAGTTTTGTTAAATATGTCAAATAAGTGCTATCTATCAAATTAAGGAAAAAGTGTTTCATTTTGTATTTTTTAGAAAGATAATACAATTCATATTTTATCAAATAAAAATCCTTTGTTGTACCTTGATTTTTCTTATTGGTTAGACTTAGTTTGCTAATTGGTCAGCTAAATGGCACTGTAGAGTACCAAGCCAAAGGTCAGGAAGATTCACCTTCCTGAGTTCAAATATGGACTCACACATTTACTAGCTGTGTGACCCTGGGCAAATCATTTAATCCTGTTTGCCTCAGTTTCTTCATCTGTAAGATGAACAGGAGTAGGAGATGGTGAACCACTCCAGTACCTTTGCCACAAAAACACCAAAGAGGGTCACAAAAGACTGGACACAATTGAAAAATGACTGAATAATAAAAAAATATACAGTGATATTTCCACTTGAATCATTCTGGGCTCTGATATTGAGCTTCTCTTTATTTTGTTGGGAAATGGGCCTTCATGCTACTTATATCTCAGTAATTCCTACCTCATACTGCCTCTGTCCCTTTTATTCTCTCCCTGTTTTCAGTTTCTCTTTTATCTTTTTGATTAGAAAACAAACTTCTTGAAGGAAGAGACTATCTTGTTTGATTGTCTTTGGATCTTCTATATTAGTACAGGGACTAGCACGGCATAAATATTTAATAAATCTCTCTCTCCCTCTCTCTCTCTTTCTCTTTCATTTTTATATCTAGATTTCTTGTATAAATTCTACTAGTTTATAATGTTTGAAATATTACAGCAATTATCCATTGTTTTATGAATTATCTCTGCCCTAATCACACTTACAAAAAAAGTAAAAAGGAAAAAGGATGCTTACCAGTATTCAATCTCAGACTATAGAACAAAAGTTTTAATTATCAAAACTGTTTGGTTCTGATCAAAGAATTTAAAAAAGTTGATTAATGGCATAGATCTGATAAGTTACATGCAAAAGCAAGTATTATATTCTATAAACCCTATGAGAAGATTTCATTATTTGACAAAAATTTCTGGGAAAACTGGAAAAGTCTAGCAAAAATCAGGATTAGGTGAATAACTTATACGACATAATACAATAAGTTCCAAATGAATATTTAATTTAGATATAAAATGCTATATTATATGCAACATGAAGGAGAAAGAAAGAAAATGCTTTTGAAACTATGGAAAGAGTAATAGTTCAAGAGCAACCAAGAAACTAATATTACAGCAGGTAAAATGCACGATTTGGATTACATAAAAATTGAATTTTTTTTGTACAAAATCAATAATTCATTATGTTAAAATTAGGAGAGAAACAGTTAAATAGGAAAAAAGTTTTTGTAGTGAATTTCTGGTAAAGGTCTCATATCCAAAATATTTAAGAAATTGATAAAATTTATAAAAATAAAAGCCCCAAAAGAAAAATAGTTAAAGGACATGACTAGGCAATTGTTAAGGGGGGAAAAATGAAAAAAATTGCTCCAAATCACTATTAATTAAAAAATACAAAATTAATATGTTTCAAAGTTCCATCTTCTATCAGATTCGTTAAAATTACAGCTATTAGATGGGGAAAACAAATACACTAGAACCTATTGGTAGAGTTTTGAGGTAGTCTAAGTATTCTGAAATTATTTTTAATTAAGCCCCCCACACTATTATTAAAATGCACTTATCTTTTGAAAATTCAACAAAAGCATCCACAATAAAAAGCATCATTTAACTGTTTCTCTCCTAATTTTAACATATTGAATTATTGATTTTGTACAAAAAATTTCAATTTTTATGTAATCCAAATTGTGCATTCAAAGAAATAAAAGGGAGAAGACAAAACCAATTACAAAAATGCTTCTAGAAATTCTTGACAAAGAACTACAAGTAAAGGAGATGCCCCTTAAGTTGGGAATGACTGAGCAAATTATGAAATATGAATGTAGTATTATATTATTTCAATATAAGAAATGATGGAATGGATGTTTTCAGACAAATATGGGAAGTTATATGAAATGTTATTGAGTGAAGTAAAAAGAATCCGGAGAAAATATAACAAAAACATTTTAAAGGAAAAATTAAAAAAACTCTTATCAATGTAAGGAGTACCTGTGATTCCAGAGAACTGATCATTAGCATATTGCTTACCTTCTGATAAGAGAGGTGAGGAACTCAAGGAGTTGGATAAGATATACAGTTTCAGACATGGCCATTGTCTGGATTTGTTTTGCTTGACTATGGATAAACAAGACTTAATTTTTCTTTAATTCCATTTTTTTTGGGGAAAGTTGAGGGTCAAGAGAGATTAAGAGAGGATGCTAACAAATGGATTATTAAAATCAAAGAAGAAAAGAAAATCATTGATATATTAAAAATAGCTATAGAACAAGACAGAAGGAATAATTTTGAAAATAAATTAAAAATATTATATATCTAAAAGGAATAGCAAGCTGCATATAATCTAATCTAATCTACAATGTTCTTTTTTTATTCTTTACATAAGGAAATGCTCTAATCTGCAAGGTGGTTTGGGTCACCTGATTCTAGAAATGTCTTGATGGTGCAATGGAAGACTGTTTCCCCCCAGTTTACTGTACTGTAGAAACACTTTTTAATTGGTTCCCTAGTGGTTCTGGTACCAAGTGTACCAGAGAGGAAGTTACCAGAGAGGATTTCTTCATTTTTCTTCTTGGAAGTTCTTGACTGAGGATAAATTGCTGTGAGTCTTTAAATAGAGGAGCTATCTCTGCCACCTGGTTATCATAAAGCTATTATTCTATGATGCTATTGTGGTTTTTATCTCTCTTTATTGTGATTTATTTGTAGTGATTATTCTCTGGTCTCCCTATGCCAGAGCAGGGCAGTTCCGTCTCTCTGAGTTTTAGTGGTAAATTCAGAGATGTTCAGAGTTTCTCTATGCCATCAGCTTGAGCCTCCATCCTGGTTTGATTATTCCCCCTGGTTGCTTCACCTTCAATGGTTACCAACAGTGATTAACCATCAACTCCATTTAGTTAGAACTGATTAGATTTTCAAAGGGAGATTTACTTTAAATTTTAAAATTTTATTAAATTTCATTAAATTTATATTGGGGCCACATGTTGATCATATACATGGAGGATATGAAGTTTCTCCCCTCACAACATTGTTCTTTTTTCCTTACCAGAATGATGGCATGCAGGAAAAGTTCTGTTTTAACTAGAGATTTTTTCAATGCATTCTAGTTCTGGGTCTGATTTTCCTTAGCAAATCAAAGAGGATCTTCTCTACTACATGGTTAGAAGACTGTGACCAATCACAGAATTTCTGAACCTGTTTGAAAATCTGAAGTGACAATTGTTTCAGAAATATTCTGGACATAGTCATAATCAATCAATTCACATTTATAGAGTGCTGATGCTTAATAAAGCTAGGCAAAAAGGAGCTGGAAATTGAAAAAAAGGCAGAAATCAGTCCCAGACCTTAAGAAGCTTACACTGTAATGGAGGAAAGGCAACAATATGCAAAAAATATATGCAAAACATTTTATTTAGAGGATACATAGGAAAAATAATTCAATGAAATAAATCAATAAATCAAAAAAAAATAATTCAATGAAATAACCAATTTCCCAGTGGCCATTGTTTTCTGCTCTTGGATGCATCAGTGTAGGAAATAAAATTGACTAGTATAACCTTGCTAGGTGTGACAGATTAGAAGAATTAAAAACTATAGTCCACAGCAGAATTGAATGTCTGTGAAGCCCTGTTTGGTAGCTTATCTGAGGAGGAACCTGCTTGACACAGACTAGCAATGAATCAACCTGGCCTCCAATGTAGCAACTTGTCTACAAGTTATTCTAAAATGATCAAAATGAGATCAGAGTTATTAATCATAGATTAGATGATATTAGGACAGTGAAATGAATGAAGGTTATTGGGGAATACAATAGTTGGGAATTTTGTGATAGTGAGGGAGGGCCCCAATTAATAAGCCCCTCACCAATTTTTAGATCTTCACTGAGTGTCCTTCTTCAGTCCTTACTAGAATTCAGAATTCCAGTTATGACTTAATTACAGGCTCTCTTTTTCTTGCCGCAGCCCAAGGACCCTTTGCTGCTTCTGCTTCTGCCCAAGGCCTTTTTGTCTTCTGGTTGCCCATTTTCAGTGCCCACTGCTTTACATATGTTTAAGGTTATCCTTGCTCTTTTACTTTTATGTGAGGGTATACCTAGAGATTTAAGTACCTATTATCAGAACTGGGGTGGTGGTGGTATTCTTTGATATTCAAAAGCTCTCCTTAACAAGCATATTTATAATTTAAAAATAAATTCTAACTGTCCCTTGGTGGAGTCAACTTCTTTTTTTAATTTTTTTTAGGATTTTGCAAGACAAATGGGGTTAAGTGGCTTGCCCAAGGCCACACAGCTAGGTAATTATTAAATGTCTGAGGCTAGATTTGAACTCAAATATTCCTAACTCCAGGGCAGGTGCTCTATCCACTGCCACCTAGCCACCCCTGGTGTCAATTTCTGACATTCAGAATTCACCCTGATAGATTTAATCATCTACTGAGAATATTTTTTTTCACTTCTTCCTCCTTTTTTCCCTATAATAATGTGAATATGTCAGGTCCCTCTTTGCTAGCATATCTACCAATTCTCTCTCTTTTTTATTGTAGGTTTTTGCAAGGCAAATGGGGTTAAGTGGCTTGCCCAAGGCCACACAGCTAGGTAATTATTAAGTGTCTGAGACCAGATTTGAACTCAGGTACTCTTGACTCCAGGGCCAGTGCTCTATCCACTGTGCCACCTAGCTGCCCCTTATATCTACCAGTTCTCAGCCCACTGTTCCAGCATAGTGCCCAATAAAATTCTTATTTACCTGAGAGAGAGCCCACATCTAGTGAATTCTTTCTCAGACATTTTATGTGGAACCCTGATTTTTCTGTGTACAAACCCCATCAATAATATTAATAATTCTTTGGTTAGTATCACTTGAGTTGGGGTTTGGGAGAATGAGGCTAGAGCCTGTATATCAGAGATGGGGAACATTTGACCCATGGGCCATTTGGTTTGGTTCTGCCACAGCAACTACAGATGAGACTCAAAATTCAATAAACCTCAGAGCTTTTTTAAGCGAATTAATTAAATATTTGACCAAATATAATAGGTGAATGATGTTAAAAATATCCAAATGGTTTTTAGCAGAAAAAAGGTCCCCCACCCCTACTATATGTATATATATGTATATATATATATATATATATGTATGTATATATAGATATATATCTATATGTGGAAATTTTTTCTTGGTTCAGTTTGTTTTTTGTTTGTATTTGCAGTATTGCAGTATTGATCAAGAATTCTTTGAACCAATGCTACAAGAGTTTAAATGTAATCTTGGATATATTAATGATTTAAATTATTTACTCTTTTAATAAATAACTTGAATGTGAAGCTACATTTAGCCTAACATCTAATTTTGAGAGCAATTATTGGATCTTAATAATGCTATGTCATTTTGAATTATTGTGTTGGGATTTCTGCTTATGGTTTTTGAAATTGACTTGTTTTCAAATTTTAACTTGGGCTGACCCCCATGCATTACTCAAAGATTTATTAATATTGAACCTTGATATCTGATGCTGATAATAAGACAGCTGTTTTTTGACTGCCTTTTTCTTTATCTGTGAATTATTATGCCATTTGCTTATGATTGCATTCAGTGCTTAATATTATTGCTACTGAATTATATTGGATTTGACTTAATTCTTTGTTTAATATACATTTTTGGTGATTAATTAACTGATCTTATAGATTATGATCCTCTACTAGTGTCATAGTATTAAAATTGTCTCTTTGCAAATATTGATGTGTATAAAGGTTCAGAGATGCTTAGGATAAATTCCGTGTATGAGAATGAAGGTGCAATAAAAGTTTTGAAGATAAATGTAGGGAACAGTAGAAAAGTCTCCTTACAAATGAGATAAGGTCCTTTTGACTGTACTTTTAACTTTCTGGACACTAACACTATGCTTTAGTTATAGTCATACCCTGAAACATTCATCAAGCCCTGGGGTCTTCCCATGCTGGGAAGACTTCTGCTATTTTGGCCTCCTCCCATTGATGAGTTAATTCTGGGATCTTCCTTTTTGAGGAGAGGACTAGAGCAGCCAAACTTCATTCTCATCTGATTTTTTGGAATTTTGTACAATGCCTTAGTCGCAATCTCACATCAATACTTTTATCTTTCCCACTCTGATACATACTGCCAGTCCCCTTTCATATATATGGGGAGATCTTCTAGGACCTTTTTTTTCAATTACTCATTTTTATTTTATTTTTTTTGCAAGTGAACTTTAATTTATTATTATTATTATTATCATATTACTATAATTTTGATATAAGAGTAAAAATAACCCCCCTCCCCCCCAAGAAGATGAGAAACCTAAGAATAGAGAAAGAGAAAAAAATGTACTTCAGTCTCTGTGCAGATTCCAATGGCTCTGTCTCTGGAGTGAGCTGATTTCTTTATCATAAGTCCACCAGAGAAGTTGTTTCAATATTTTTCCCACAGTTGCTATTACTAGCTGTACCTTCACTCTATTCCTCCCCAATCTCATTTATTCTGTTCTCTCTCTCTTTTCATCCTGGCCCTGCCCCAAAGTGTGTGGTATCTGAGTAACCTCTCCCTCAAACTTCCATCTCTTCTATCACCTATTTCCCCCTTCCCTCCCCCATTTCCCCTTATCCCATCCCTTTCTTCTCATTTTTCCTCTAGGGTAAGATAGATTTCCTCACCCTATTAAGTGTGTATGTTATCTCCTCTCTGAGCCATTTCTGATGAGAATGAAGGGTCACTCATTCCCCCTTGCCTTCCCTCTTTTCACTCCATTGAAAAAGTTTTTTTCTTGACTCTTATGTGAAATTTCTTAACTTCTTCTTCATCTCCTTTCCTTTCCTCCCAGTACTTTCCTTTATCACCCATTGACTCCATCTTTTTACTATATTATACCAATATATTCTACTCCTTCCTGTGTCCTGTCTATATATGCTTCTTGTAACAGCTCTTATAAATGAGAAAGTTCATATGAGTTATCAATATCTTCTTCCCATGCAGGAATACAAACAGTTCAATATCATTAAGTTCTTCACAGTTAGTCCTTCTCATACACCCCCTCTATGGTTCACCAGAGTCCTATACTTGGAGATCAAACTTTCTGTTCAGCTCTGATTGTTTCAATAGGAAAGTTTGAAAGTCCCCTGTTTCATTGAAAGTCCATCTTTTCCTCTGAAAGAGGATGTTCAGTTTTTCTGGGTAGTTGATTCTTGGTTGTAAAGCAAGATCTTTTGCCTTCCAGAATATCATGTTCCAATCCCTATGAGCCCTTAATGTAGATGCTGCCAGATCCTCTGTAATCCTGACTATGGAGCCTAGGTAGTTGAATTGTTTGTTTCTGGCAGCTTTTAGAATTTCTCTTTGATTTGGGAGTTTGAGCATTTAGTTATAATATTCCTGGAAGTTTTTCTTTCTGGATCTCTTTCAGGAGGTGATTGTTGAATTTCATCAATTTCTATTCTACCCTCTGCTTCTAGGATCTCAGGGAAAATTTGCTGTATTATTTCTTGAAAAATGAATTCTAAGTTCTTTTCCTTGTCCATAGCTTTCAGGTAGCCCAATAATTTTAAAATTATGTCTTCTGGATCTGTTTTCGAGGTCAGTTGTTTTTCCAATGAGATATTTCACATTTTCTTCTAATTTTTGGCTTTTTTGGAAGAGTTTTACTTCTTCCTGATTTCTTGCAAAGTCATCAGCTTCCTTTAGTTCCATTCTGCATTTGAAGGAATTGTTTTCTTCTGAGAGCTTTTTTATCTCCCTTTCCAGCTGACCAATTCTGCTTTTTAAGGCGTTCTTCTCCTCATTTGCCTTTTGTTTTGCTTTTTCCCATTAGGTCTAAACTGGTTTTTAACATATTATTTTCTTCAGTACTTTTTGCATTTCTTTCACCAAGCTGTTGATTTGGTTTTCAAGATTTATCTGCATCACTCTTATTTCTGCTCCCAATTTTTCCTCCACCTCCCTAAATTGCTTTTCAAAGTCTTTTTTTTTGAGCTCATCCATAGTCTGAGCCCATTTTCTATTTCTCTTGGAGGTTTTGGATATGGAAGCTTCAATTTGGCATCAGCTGAGTATGTGTTTTGATTTTCCATGGGACTAAAGTAAATTCTCTATGGTCACATTCTTCTTTTTTTCTGTTGTTTACTAATTTCCCCAACCCAAGACTAATTTATAGTACTTCCAAGGCTTTGGGTTTTTTTTTTTGGACACACCACTGGTACCTTTATTCCTCCAAGGTCTTATGCTCTCTTGCCTGTGCTTTGATATGTCAATGACCACAGTACTTCCATCTGCTCTGGAGCTGTAAGGAGGAGTCCTGCTTGACTATCTTAATATGGAAGCTCAAACTGCAATCTGGATCTAAGTGTGGGCAAACAGCAAAATCTTACCCTAAGGGAGAGCAGAGAAATTTCTGCAGTCTTCCCTGACCCCCTTACCATCTGTGGGCTGTGCTCTGGAAGTGCAGGCTGCTTTCTCCAGATTCTTGCTGCAGGTTCTGCTACTAGTGATCCCTCATTCCACACTCATTCTGGTGTAGCTGAATTCTTTCTCCACCCCTTCAAGCTGTTTTTGATCTGTGCTGCCACTGGGGCTTTTTCCAACTTCCAGTCCTGGTGAAACACACTCTTTCCATGGAACTTCTAAGTTATCTTGGACTGGGAAAATGTGCCACTCAGTTTTTCTTCCCCTCTATATTTTGACTAGAGTCATAATTTGTTGGCTTTTGGAGTTTTGGGGTGGAAGAAGTTCCCTGGAAATGCTGCCTTTATGTTGCCATCTTGGTTCTGCCCTCTCCAGGACTTCTTGTGATAGCCTCTTGTTTGTTCTTCCTGTTTCACATTTCTCCTCACTCCATTCCATCCTCCTATAATAATCCCACAGTATTTTTTTAAAAGTACAGAGCTATGTCACTCTGCAATTCAATAAACTCTAGTGATTCCTTTCACCCTCAGGATCAATAAAAATTCTTCTTTTGGCATTCAAAGTGCTTCATATCCTATCCCATTTACTGTTACAGTCTTCTTAATACCTGATCTCCAAGTACTCTCTGCTCCAATAAGATTGACCTTTTTTCTTGTTTCTCCAACAAGAATCTCCTTTATGCTGTACACATTTTTACTGGTTGTACCCCCAGACCAGAATGCCCTCCCTTCTCATCTCTACCATCTGATTTCCCCTTCAAGTCGCTGATCAAATCCTACCTCCTCAAAGAAGCCTTTCCTGATACTCCTTAGTGTTAGTATTTCCTTTTATAATCATCTCTAATTTATCCTATTTATATTGGAAATAGATAAAAATATTTGAATATTGTCTCCCGCATTTGACTGTAAAGTCCCTGAAAGGCAGGGACTGTCTTTTGTCTTTCTGCCTCAGGGCTTAGAATAGTAGCTTGCACATAGTAGGAACTTAATTAGTGTTACTGCTTTTGGGTGTCATTGTTCATCAAAATCCAAACATCAAGTTATAACATTCTAGGTCCTTCAAAGAGACTGACTCAATAATACAAACTAAATGAATGAATGATGTTGAATTTTATTTTGTCATTCCAACACAAGATGCATTCAGCTTTAAGTAGAGTTAAATCAATTCATCAAGAATTTAAACTAGTTTTCAGGCATACAAAGAAAGGCAAAAACAAAAACAAACAAAACAAAACATAGTTTTGAAGGTAGGTGTCACTGAATAAAGTGTGAATGGGAGTAAGGTGTAAGAAGATTGGAAAATTAGGAAGGGGTTAGATTATGAAGGAGATTTTAAACAGAGGACTTTATATTTGATCCTATATTTGACATTATTGAGCACTGGAGTTTATTGAATAACATGGTGACATGTATAGATTAAACCTATGGTAGTTAGTATTTAATTCAGAGGATGACCGAATAATATTCAGAAGTATTAACCTATATTTTTCCTTTAGTTTTAATTCCTCTTTTACCACATGGCTATTTTTTAATTTTTAATTTTTTTTAAAAAATTTTATTTATTTTGAGTTTTACAATTTTTCCTCTAATCTTACTTCCCTCCCACCACCCTGCCACAGAAGGCAATTTGCCAGTCTTTACATTGTTTCCATGGTATACATTGATCCAAAACAACATGACTATTATAGAAATATGTTAAATATGATTATACATATACAACTTATTTCAGATTGTTTGCTTCCATGGAGAAGGGAGAGAGAAGGGAGGGTAGTAGAAAAATGTGGAAATCAATACTTGCAAATGGGTGAATGTTGAAAACTATCTTTACATGAAATTGGAAAAAAAAAGAAATATTAGCCTATAGTTTTAGTTCCCACCCTACATTTTTTTCCAATCTAAATAATACTACTCCCATCATCCTGCTGTTTATAGGACTCAAGTTGAAGCTATATAGATTATTGAACAAAGCAAAAGGAAAGGTTACATAGAAACTTCTTCCACTACCCATCTCCACAAACTCTAATTTCTTGTTCTCTCATTTGTTCAGGTGTGTCTGGGTATTCCTAAATCTAACATTCACAGATCATGGTAAGGGAATAAAGCAGGTAGTGTGAATTTCCAGACTTAAAAATAGAGGAAGCCTGAGGAAGTAGACTGACCTCTTTACTCCAAGTTTATCAATCCATTATGATTCACAATAGTCAAAATCTTGGCTTCATACTTTTTTTTCTGTCTTTGCTTGAGAATCTGAGCTCCTTTCACAATATCAATTATACCTATGATTACCATTTACAAATTATGTTTTAAAGGACTCTATGTCTTAAGAGTCCTAGGGGGTGTTTACTATAATGCTTCATGTGACCAATAAAAGTAATACCCTTTATCTTTGTCTTACTTTCATTCCCTTATTACTCCTGATCCCCTACCCTTTCAAGCCTTATCTTCTGTTCACTTCTCCATGGATAATTCTACATTATTCTTAATTGGGGGGGGACTCTCCTTCCACCCTGGCTTTGGGAGCCTCAATTCTCCTATTGATGGGGGGTCTCTGGGATATTCTGTTCAAAATATTTCCCTTCCCTGGGGTTGGTCTCTGGGGCCTCCTATAGGGAGAAGAGACCTCATTAGATTCTGTTTGTGTGAAGAGAAGGAAGAAATATTAATTGGTGTTGTAAGGGTATTGCTTTGCCCCTACTTTTTTCCAGGTTGGCACTGCTAGGACTATGATTATTAAAAATCTCATGTTATTTAATCCTGGCTGACAAATCAACTTGGTACTCACCTGGTAAGTCAGTTACTGCAGAGATATGGTCAGTAATATTTTTAAAGGTTGAACTTGAAGAAGGTCCAAAAATTGTTTCTCTCTCAGTTCTTGAACTCTCAATTCATTTCATTTATAAGTCCCAGAATTTTAATTCTGCAATGGTCTACCTAAGACTACATTTCTCAGTCTCAATGAGTAGACAATGCAGTGAATTAGGAATTACCAAATAATGATGAATATCTAGGTGTTTGGTTTTTGTATAGCCACAAAGATTAAGGATTTGGGAATGTCTTTTTTTTTGTCTTTTAGGTTTTTGCAAGGCAATGGGGTTAAGTGGCTTGCCCAAGGGCCACACAGCTAGGTAATTATTAAGTGTCTGAGGCCGGATTTGAACTCAGGTACTACTGACTCCAGGGCTGGTACTCTATCCACTGCACCACCTAGCCACCCTGGGAATGCCTTTTTTTTTCAAATTGTACACATATCTCCATGCTCTGTCATGACTGGGTCTAGGGCATGGAAGAAGATCATTAACTGAAATGACTTCTGAAGTTCTTTTCTAAGCTGGTTAGTAAATGGATATTTTTTCTTCTTTGAAATTTGGTGTGTGTGTGTGTGTGTGTGTGTGTGTGTGTGTGTGTGTGTGTTTGTGTGTGTGTGTATGCATGTAGGGAAATGGCAATCTTGACACAGGAAGGAAGAGCTATGGTCTAAAATGTAGAGATCCAAATAGTTCCTGACTTCAATTATCCTCAAATTCTTGGGTCCTCACTTCCTTTCATGGATTTCTTTCCCTTGATTCCTTATTATATGTTCACTATTTTCCTGGGTAAAGCAGGCTGTAGAGAGAAATTTTTGTATTGCCTTAGTGCTGGGAGATGCCAAAGGACCTTATAGGATGTGAAAATGGCCTGTGATTGGGCAATACAGTGCTCCAGAGACCCTGACTTGACCCAAAGAGCTATGATACACTTCAGCAATGGGTGCTATCCCTTCAGGTTCCTGGGGCTATCCTTAACTAATGATTCTAAGATTTATGGTAGAGTCAATATGCAATTCCATCCGCACATATGATCTGAGGAGGATATGAATTAAGATTAATCGGAGAAGTGGTGGTAACAAAAGAAAGAAGGAGGAACATTGAGACAAGGAGGAAGAACAGAGATATTATTGATTTGTCAGGTGTAGGTAGGAATATTGAATATATATATATATTTTTTTACTTTAGACCTCTTGTATAAAACTTGGATAGTTTTATATAATAGGCACCTTGGATTGGTATTTTTAAATGCATAAAATAAAATACATAGGATTGTGAAGGAAACTAATTCTATTGAAGTTGAGTTTGCAAATATACTTTAAAAAAGTTAATAGACCCTAGATCAGAAATCTCTGGATTAGCATAACAACTCTTCACTCATGAAGATTTTTTTAAAGCATCTATTTCCTAACCTTAGCTGTTATTGTCTATTGTCTTCTCACTGTAATTGCTAACCTTATTATTCTTGAATTGTAATTGCTAAACCTGTCTGTGTATTCTCATTCTGTTCAAGGTCCTTTCATTGAAATTCCCAAACCTCTGATTATCTTCACCATGTAATTCCCAGTCCTCTCATTGTCCTCTCATTTAATTCTCAGTTCTCCCCTTGTCCTCTCACAGTAAATCCCAAACCTCTGATTATCGTCTCATTGCAATTCCCAGTTCTCTCATTGTCCTCCTATTGTAGTTCCCAATCCTCTATTGTCCTTTCTTAGTAATTGGTGATTCTGATCTACTAAAGTCTCTAATAGCCCAATTTATTCAATTAAACATACCTTTATTAAGTATTTATAATGTACAAAGCATTCTGCTGGTACTGGGAATACAAAGCAAAAAGCAAAAACGAAAAACAAAACAAAACCAAATCAGAACAGAGCAAACTACTTCCCCCAAGAAATCTCTACCCCCTCAAATCTTTGTCCTTACAAAATTTACTTGCTACTGTGTGGTTAGGGAATAGAGTATGAAATGTACACAAATAAATATAATACAAGATAAATTCAGAAGAGTAGAACACTAATAGCTGGGGGTGGGGTGGGAATAAGGGGAGACTTTAAGGAGCAGCTAGAACCTGAACTACTTCTTGAATAAAGATAAAGGGAGCAGTACATTCTAAGCATGTGGGTATACATGGAAGCAGGAAGTACAGTGTGGAGTTCTGGGAAATGTTAGTGAAAATCACCTTGAAAGTAGTCAAAAGAGCTTAGTTTGAATCCTGTTCTGCCTTTTACTACCTGCTACCTTGGATAAATTACTTAACCTCATTGGAGATTACTTTTCTCAGCTGCAGAAAGAGGGTGTTGGGCAAAACAATTTCTAAGGTCTTTTCCATCCCTAAATCTATGATCCTACCTAATTACCCACTTTGGTTTATGAAAGGGAGGAGTAAGAAATAAAGGTAGGAATATAGGAAAGTGTCAGATTTTGGAGGGCCTTAAATAACAGGCTAAGGAGTCTATTTTTTTTTCTCTTAAGCAAACATGAAAGAGTTTTGAGAAAAGGAGTAGCATGGCCACATATCCATCAGGAGTATTAATTACTTTGGAAGTTGGGTGAAAGACAAATTGAAGAGAGGAGTTGGATACAGGAAAACCAATTAGTAATCTATTGCTGCTATCCAGGTAAGAGGAAATGGGGGCTTGAGCTAAGGTGATTTCCATATGAATGGAGAGAAGAGAAGAGAAGAGAAGAGAAGAGAAGAGAAGAGAAGAGAAGAGAAGAGGAGGTGAAAGATTGTGCAGAGGTAGAATTGACAAGATCTGCCAATAACTTCTAAGTTTTGAATCTGCGTGAATGAAGAAATGATAGTGACCTCATCAGAACTGGGAAAGTTTAGGGGAAGTGCAAATTATGTAAGATGATTTCTATTTTTGGATATGCTGAATTCTAATTTGGACATGCTGAGTCAGAGGACCTAGGTTCAAATTTTGATGCTACCACTTATCAAATGTAGTACTCTGGGCAAAGCATGTAGCCTCTACTTCTCAGAGTACACAAATATAAAGCTAAGAGGTAGGAAAAAAAACTTCAAGTCATTTCCTGCTCTAAATATATTACTCTATGATCTTGTGATTTGACAGTTATGAGTGCTTTTTATGAGTGCTTTTGCTAACCTTAGAGAAGTTTCAGTTAAGTGGCTTGGTAAGAAGTAGATTGTAAGAGGCTGAGAAATGAGTGGGGAGTGAGGAAATATATTGAATATAGACTTTTCTTTCTAAGAGGTTGGCAGGATAAGAAAGAGAGATTTGAGAGTTTGATGGGATGGCAGCTTTTTTTAGGCTTTTTTTTTTTTGCAAGGCAAATGGGGTTAAGTGGCTTGCCCAAGGCCACACAGCTAGGTAATTATTAAGTGACTGAGGCCGGATTTGAACTCAGGTACTCCTGACTCCAGGGCCAGTGTTCTATACACTGCACGCACCTAGCTGCCCCTGGGATGGAAGTTTTTTTTAAAGCAAGTTGTAGATCTGAATGTATGTATAGATAATAAAGAAGAAATCAGCCAATAGAGAGACTGTAAGAAAATAGAAAACAAAGGGCATGACTGATGAAGAATTTATTTTTAAAAGAAACAGTGGTGGGGCTGCTAGGTGGCACAGTGGATAGAGCACTGGCCCTGGAGTCAGGAGTACCTGAGTTCAAATCCGGTCTCAGACACTTAATAATTGCCCTAGCTGTGTGGCCTTGGGCAAGCCACTTAATCCCATTTGCTTTGCAAAAACTTTAAAAAAAAGAAAAAGAAATGGGATGGGATGAAAATGTACAAGTGGAGAAATCTGCCTTGGCAAGGAGAAAAACTAAATTTTCCTCAGAGACCAGACTTAAGGAAGAGAGTATGAAGATTTAAGGGTTTTGAGGTGTGGAAAAGGGAAAACAAAGGAATTTTCAAAGACCTTATAGCATGCATTGACTCAGAAGTAGGAGGAGAGAAAATAGATGGTCGGGGCGATTTCGTGTTGTAGATTGGCAGTGCACTAACAGGCTTAGATCAAAGAGTCAAGAGTCAAAGGCAATGTATACTTCTATTGATTGCTTTCAGGATCCCTGAAAGGAGGAAGGTGTGACCACAGGTAGGTATGATGGACTAGGAGAACAAGAAGGTTGAAGTCTGGAAACTTCATTGAAGGAAGGAAAGTTTAAGCATTTATATAGCACCTACTGTATATCATTCACTATGCTAAGTGATTTTACAAATATTAGCCCCTTTGATCTTCACAATAATGCTGGAAGGTAGATGCTATTTTAGGAAATGGAGACAAACAAAATCACATAGCAAGTAAGTGTTGGAGACCAAATTTGAATTTAGGTCTTCCTACCTCCAGACCTACTACTCTTTCTTTGGGAATGAAGGAGAAAAGGAGAGGCACAGGTGATGAGACAAGAAATTATGATCAGAGAAGGAAATTTAAGTTTAAAGTCAGGAAGGTACCCCACTTATGGGTGATAGGGAGATGTAAGGTATGACTATTTAGGTGGGTAGATGAAGAAAAGTGATAATGGAGGTGCTAGTTATTAAGGAGCACTAGGAGTCTACTAGGTTTGAAGGGACATATTGTAGTTGTGGAGTTCAAAGGCATGTGTTGGGGCAAACATGAAGACTGATATAGGTACTGAATCCATTGAAAAGGGAAGGGAGGGAATCCCTAGACACTAGTAGGTTGCAAGAAGGTTTAGGACTGGATTAAATAGATATGAAAGGCAACTGAAAGGAGGAGAGTGTGATGCATGCCAATGCTCGGGAGAGTTGTAGAAATGACTGTGAAGTGTGAAAAGTCTGAATTTTTCATCCGATGCACTGGTTTTTTTGATTATGGGACTGACATGGTTAGACTTGTGTTTTAAGAGCCTCAATTCGGAAGTCATATAGAGGATGGACTGAAGAGGTAAAGGACTAGAGACAAAATGACCATTTAAGAAACTATTGCAGTAGCCCAGACAAGAGATGATGGGTCACAATTTTGGATGGTTATGGTATGAATGTAGGGAAGAGGCCAGGAGCAACAGCTGCTTTGGTGGTAGAGTTTGCAAGACATGGAAAGTAATTAGCTATAAATAGGGAGAAAGAGCGAAAGGGTCAAGGATTACTCTGAGATTGCAAACATGGGTGACAGAGAAGATGGTGATTTCCTTAGCAGAAATTGAGAATTTAGAAGGAGAGGGTTTTGTCAAAAAGATAATGAATTCTGTTTGAAATGCTGAGAAGTCTTCTAGTTAAATGTAGCCAGAGATAGCTGATAATCAGGGAATGGAGCTCAGGTTCAATTATCACCTTTATGCAGAAGACTCCCAGATCTATAGATCTAGACCCAAGAGAACTGATGAGAGTTCAAGATAGATGGTGCAGAGAAAGACAATGATTCTTAAATATATTTCTTCTGAGCTCTGAACTCATATCACCAACTTCCTACAGATTATTTTCATCTATATATACCATTGCCACATTAATCACAAAATATTCAAAACCAAACTAAAGGCTTCCTAAATTTTCTTCTGACAATTATTTCAGTTTGTTTCAGGACTGTTTACCCATGGTCAAAAACTTTATAGCTTTCTTTAAGTGTTCTTTCTCTGATAACTTCTCATATCTAATTATTTAAATAAAATTCAACATACACTTATTAAATAGTGGTAGTGTGGGGTAATGGATGGAGAAATGAACTTCAATTTAGAGTCTGAACTTGGATTCAGAATCTACTTGTCATGGCATCATTTCCCCTGATGTCATGGTCTTCTTTAAGAACAAAAGATAAACATCACCATTGCCTTCTTTTATGGCATCTCATTTCTCAGGAGGCATTGGGATTGATTTTCTTATGAGAGGCTTTGAAGAAGTAAAGTAGAAATAAGTAATAAGTCCATATTTCGGGTCCTCTGTGCAGGTTTTTTTTTTCCAAAAGGGAAGCAGACTGGGGCAGTCAGCTGCTGTAGTCATATTGGAATCAGCTGATACCCCACATTGAGAGCTGATTGTTAAATTCAGAGTGAGAACTTACACATTGGAAACAGACCATTTAAAGTCCATATTGGGAAGGGTAGTAGGGCAGTGCAGGACTACTGGACTTGGAGTTGGGAAGACTCATCTTTGTGAGATAAAATCTTTCCTCAGACACTTATAGAAGCTTTGTGACCCTGAGCAAGTCACTTAACATTGTGTTCTCACTTTCCTCATCTGTAAAATGAACTGGAGAAAGAAGTGGCAAACCACTCTCATATCATACAGTGTATGATTGACGGACCAGAGAAGTATCAGTTCTAGAAGAAAAGGAGACTATTTAAGAAATTTTGTAATCAAATGAGATTTGAAGGCACAATTTGCTCTCTGACATCAAGAACACTAGAGATTTGGAGTCCAAAATACATTGCATTATTGCTTCTCAGCCTTTTGGCTAAGATCAAGTGTAGTATCTTTTCAAAATACATTGCATTATATTCATTTGTATATGTATCTTATCCCCTTTCCTGGTGTGTAAGATTCATGAAGGCAGGGACTATGTCTAATAAACCTTTCTTTTCCCAAGCAGTACTAAAAGGCTCTGCATATAATAGACAGCATTAAAATTATTTTTTGTGGGATAGATAAATGGATCAACTATAGAACATTAAAAGAGATGTTTTCAAGGCACTTAAATTTCACCATGAGACGCTCCCTGAGATTTAGTACTATATGGACAAACCTGGGTTCTTTAACCCCATTGAGGTTGGAGATTGGATATGACATTTTCAGTCCCTGTTCCTTACTCTAACCTGATTTTCTTTCTTTTCAAGGGCTTAATGGCTTTGCTTGATTGGGATCTGTGACTGCCTACCCAATATGATGTCTCTAAATGACTCCAACTTTCCATCCACATTTTTCCTGGTGGGTATACCAGGGCTGGCTTTTGCACACATTTGGATTTCATTGCCTTTCTTCTCCATGTTTTTCATGGCTGTGACTGGGAATTGCATCCTACTCTTCCTCATCATCACGGACCATAATCTCCACCAGTCTATGTTCTACTTTCTCTCCATGCTGTCCTCTGTTGACCTGGTCCTTTCTCTCTCCACCTTACCCAAGATGCTTACCATCTTCTGGTTTGACACTACAGCCATCAACTCCCATGCCTGCCTTGTTCAGATGTTCTTCATCCATGCTTTTTCTGCTATGGAATCAGGGGTGCTGGTGGCCATGGTATTGGATCGCTATGTGGCCATCTGTAACCCACTGCGCTACTCCTCTATTCTCACCCCAGTGGTCATTGCTCAAATTGGAAGTCTGGTTCTGCTTCGGGGCATTGGATTCACTGTCTCTTTCCCAAGTCTGGCTCGACGTTTGCCCTACTGTGGGTCACATGTCATTGCCTACACCTATTGTGAACACATGGCTGTGGTGAAACTGGCCTGTGGGGACACTACAATAGACAACATAAATGCCTTTATTGTAGCACTATTCCTGGGCATTGGTGATGTTGCCTTTATTGCTTACTCCTATGGGCACATTCTGTATACAGTATTAAAATTTCCTTCCCAGGAGGCCCGGGCCAAGGCAGGCAGTACATGCACTGCTCATGTTGTTGTCATTCTTTTCTTCTACATGCCAGGCTTCCTTTCTGTTATCATGCAGCGCTTTGGGCCACCCACTGCCTCTGCAGCCAAAGTCATCTTTGCCAACCTCTACCTGCTTTTCCCACCTGCTCTCAATCCTATCATTTATGGGGTCAAGACTAAACAGATTCGAGAAAGGCTGCTGGTGCTCCTGAATCCCAAACAGATTGACCACACTTGAGTTCTGTCTTCTTTTTCTAGATCAGGAGGGGGATTGTGGAAGTTCTATCCTGGTATGATAGAATGCCCAAAGAGGGAAAGAATCATGGCAGACTCTCATAGCTGTGCCCTTTGGTGAACAAAGTGATACAATAATGCTACAATAAGGAAGACAGGGTAGATATTGGGAAGATTCTATTGAGTATCAATGTAGTTAGGTATTAGAGAAATTGACTGAGAGAGTCTATGAATTCTATTCCAGTCAACCAATAAGTCAAAATTGAAAAGTTTCTATATGCCTATCCCTATACCTGATGCTCTTATAGAATAATAATAATATAATGCGGACTTTACAGCCTAATTTGGGAGTAATATACAAAAATCAATTAGATAATAGTAAAATGAAAAATCTATGTAGTACTAACTATGAATACAATACAAGTTTGGGGAGGAGAGATTTAAGAAGTCCATATCTATCTATCTATCTATCTATCTATCTATCTATCTATCTACCTATCTATCTATCTACCTATCTACCTATCATTTATTTGTCTCTGTCTTCGTGGTTTACAAAGGCCTTTCTTTAAAACTACTCAGTGAGGTATATAGTGCCTGTATTATCAACCTTATCACATGATGATGAGACAGCTTATATCACTTGCCCACACAGTTAAATGTCAGAGCTGAGAAATGAGTTTGATTTCTCTCTGCAAATTTAATGTTTCAACTATACCTAATCACTTGGAATCTTACTTTGAGGATGCAGAAAAACATGATATCCTTCTCTTCTTTAAGCCTTCAGAATAGGAGGGTAGATTTTACTAGAGGGAACTTGAGTTTATAAGATCAAAGGAAGCTCCCCTTTAAAATGATTTGATATGTACAGCTCCACAATTGTAGACCAAAGCTTGTCTCTTCTTTCATATAATGTAGAAATATCTTACTCAAAGGGCAAATAACTTTGTGTACTCTATAATTTTGACATTCTTGACTTCTAAGAATATTCCTCCCAATAATCAACATTTAATTCAAACAACCCACTTCAATATTTTTTATTAATCATCTTCATTACTATGATCTTCATATCTATCACTCTCATCAAAGAGTCACAGACTCTCTGAATTGGAAATAACCTGAGAGATCATTTTGTCAGAACTGTATGTGAACAGAGATCCTTTCTGCAAAACAATCCATAAATATTCATCTTCCCTTTTCTTAAAGACATCTAGCAAAGGGGAGCTACTCATGCACCAGAGCAGCCTCTTTCAATTTTGATTAGTTGCAAATGTTAGGAAGTTTTCCTTTTACTAGGCCAAAATTTGTCTCTAATTTATATTCATTGCTCTCAATTCTGCCTTTTAAGGCCAAACAGAAAAAAAGAGCAATTCTTCTTCCATGTCACAGGCTTGATGATATTTTGTCTGTTCTTGAAGAAGACCATGACATCAGGGTGATGCCATGGCATGTGCATAATTGGATTTGAGTGAGAGGTGTTGTGCCAAGTCACCAATTTCAATCTCTCCTTTGGAACCATTTGAGACTAGTGGCCAGATATGTATCAGGAAAACTGGAGATAATCCTGAATGCTAGGCAATCAGGGTTAAGTGACTTGTCAAAGGTCTCCCAGCTGGTAAATATCTGACTTCAAACTTTATTTCAGGGTTATTACTCTACCCATTATGCCACCTAGCTCCCCTAGAAATATTTGAAGATAATTATTAGGCTGACAACTTCATAAGCCTCCTCTTTTCCAGGATACATATCCTCACTTTCTTAAAGATATCTATTTATAGCATCAATTTGAGTGCTTACCTAATTCTGGTTGTCTGCCCCTGGACACTCTACAGATCATCAATGTCTTTCCTAAGATTTCCATAACTGTGATTCTCTTAACTCTGGACATTTTCTATACTACATTCTTAGAATGCTCCCCTTCCTCATCTCTATCCATTACTAACTTCCTTGACTTCCCTTAAATCCCAGCCAAAATTCCATCTACAGAATGTTTTTTCCAACCCTTCTTACTTCTGGTACTTCCTCTCTTTATTTTTCCCATATAAAGCTTGTTTGTATATATTCTTGTCTATTAAATTGTGGACTCCTTGAGGGCAGGGATTTGTCTTTGCCTATCTTTATATCTCCAATATATAAATAGAACCTGTTATAGAGCAGATATTTAATAAACATGTATTGCTATAGCTTAGATGAGGGGTGATAAGAACCTTTACTAGGGTAGTGACCATGTGAATGATGAGAAGGGGATGAATGCAAGAGATGAGCATTAAAATCTAACAAATTTTATTTGCTTGATGTTATTTGGTGTTGCCATGTATAGCATCTCTGGATTCTTTTCTATTTTTTAATATTTCAACATTTTATTTGTTTTCCAATTATATACAATAGTAATATGTACCCATCATTTTTTGCAAGGCTCTGAATTCTACAATTTCCCCCCCACCCTCCCTTCCCTCCCTTCCCACAGAAGGCTGTCTGATAGTCTCTACATTGTTTCCATGCCATAAATTGATGTAAATTGAATGTGTTATAAGAGTAAACATAACCCCCCTCCTCCCCCCCAAGAAGATGAGAAACCTCAAGAATAGAGAGAGAGAGAAAAAAATTGTACTTCAGTCTGTGTTCAGTCTGTGTTCAGATTTCAATGGCTCTGTCTCTGGGGTCAGTTGCTTTCTTTATCATAAGTCCATCAGAGAAGCTGCTTTGATATTTTCCCCATAGTTGCTGTTACTAGCTGTACCTCCACTCTATTTCTCCTCAATTTCATTTATTCTATTCTCTTTCTCTCTGTCCAAAAGTGTGTTGAATCTGAGTTCCCTCTCCCTTGATCTTCCCTCTCTTCTGTCACCTATTCCGCCCGTCCTTCCTCCCATTCCCCCTTATCCCATCCCTTTCTTCTTATTTTTCTCTAGGGTAAGATAGATTTCCTCATACTATTAAGTGTGTATGTTATTTCCTCTCTGAACCATTTCTGATGAGAATGAAGGCTTCCCTGTTTCCACCCTACTGAAAAATATTTTTCTTGACTCTTATGTGAAATTTCTTAGCTGCTTCTTCATCGCCTTTTCCTTCCTCCCAGTACTTTCCTTTATCACCCATTGATTCCACCTTTTTACTATATTATACTATTATATTCTGCTCCTTCCTATGTCCTGTCCATATATGCTCCTTCTTATAGCTCTTATAAATGAGAAAGTTCATATGAGTTATCAATATCTTCTTCCTGTGCAGGAATACTAACAGTTCAATATCATTAAGTTCCTGATAGTCTTTCTCTTCTACCACCTCTATGGTTCACCAGAGTCCTGTACTTGGAGATCAAACTTTCTGTTCAGCTCCGGTTGTTTCATTAGGAAAGTTTGAAAGTGCCCTGTTTCATTGAAAGTCCATCTTTTCCCCTGAAAGAAGATCTTCAGTTTTGCTGGTTAGTTGATTCCTGGTTGTAAATCAAGATCTTTTGCCCTCTGGAATATCATATTCCAATCGCTATGAACCCTTAATGTAGATGCTGCCAGATCCTGTGTAATCCTGACTATGGAGCCTAGGTAGTTGAATTGTTTGTTTCTGGCAGCTTTTAGAATTTTCTCTTTGATTTGGGAGTTTTGGAATTTGGCTACAATAGCCCTGGAAGTTTTTCTTTTGGGATCTCTTTCAGGAGGTGACAGGTGAATTCTCTTGATTTCTATCTTACCCTCTGCTTCTAGGATCTCAGGGCACTTTTTCTGTATTATTTCTTGAAAAATGAAGCCTGGGGCAGCTAGGTGTCACAGTGGATAGAGCACCGTCAGGCATACCTGAGTTCAAATTCGGCCTCAGACACTTAATAGTAATTACCTAGTTGTGTGGCCTTGGGCAAGACACATAACTCCCATTGCCCCATTCCCTCAAAAAAATGAAGTCTAGGCTCTTCTCTTGGTTGTGGCTTTCAGATAGCCCAATAATTCTTAAATTATTTCTTCTGGATCTGTTTTCGAGATCAAGAAAATGAGATATTTCACATTTTCTTCTAATTTTTGGTTTTTTTTGGGGGGGAGTTTCATTTCTTCCTGATTTATTGCAAAGTTATCAGCTTCTTTTAGTTCCATTCTGCATTTGGAGTTATTTTCTTCAGAGAGATTTTTATATCTCCTTTTCCAGCTGGCCAATTCTGCTTTTTAAGGCATTCTTCTCCTCATTTGCCTTTTGTTTTGCTTTTTTTCATTAGGCCTAAATTGGTTTTTAACATATTATTTTTTTCAGTATTTTTCAGCTTTTAATTTGGTTTTCATGATTTTTCTGCTTCACTCTCATTTCTCCTCCCAGTTTTTCCTCCATCTCCCTTAACTGCTTTTCAAAGTCCTTTTTGAGCTCATTCATAGTCTGAGCCCATTTTCTATTTCTCTTGGAGGTTTTGGATACAGAAGCTTCGATTTTGTCATTATCTGAGTATGTGTTTTGATCTTCCATGGGACTAAAGTAATTCTCTATGGTCATATTCTTCTTTTTTTGTTGTTTACTCATTTCCTCAGCCCAAGACTAATTTACAGCACTTCCAAAGCTTGGGTTTTTTTTGGGACCTTTATTCCTCCAAGGTCTTATGCTCACTTGCCTGTGCTTTGATATATAGATGACCCCCGTACTTCCCTCTGCCCTTGGGCTATAAGGAGGAATCCTGATATCTTGGTATGAAAGCCCAAACTGCAACCTGGAGCTGAGTGTAGGCAAACAGCAGAGTCCTACCCAGAGAGAGCAGAGAAATCTCTGCAGACTTCCCTTACCATCTCTGGGGGGTCCAGGCTGCTTTCTCCAGACTCTCACTGCAGAGTCTATGGCTGTGCTCCTTACTCCACACTCATTCTGGTGTAGCAGAGTTCTTTCACTGCCCCTTCAAGCTGTTGCTGGTGATCTCTGGGCTGGCCTGGGCTAGGCTATGCTGCTCTTTGGCCATGGCTTTTTTTCCCAACCCCCCCCGCCCCGGTCCTGGTGAAACACACCTTTCCTATGAAGCTTCTAATTTATCTTGGACTGGGGAAATGCATCACTCAGTCTTTCTGTGGGTTCTACCCCTCTAGATTTTGGGCTAGAGTCATAATTTTTTTTTTTTTTGAAGTT
>NC_133658.1:843402697-843495544 GCF_037893015.1 Macrotis lagotis | reverse complement strand
CTTGTATAAAACTTGGATAGTTTTTATATAATAGGCACCTTGGATTGGTATTTTTAAAATGCATAAAATAAAATACATAGGATTGTGAAGGAAACTAATTCTATTGAAGTTGAGTTTGCAAATATACTTTAAAAAAGTTAATAGACCCTAGATCAGAAATCTCTGGATTAGCATAACAACTCTTCACTCATGAAGATTTTTTTAAAGCATCTATTTCCTAACCTTAGCTGTTATTGTCTATTGTCTTCTCACTGTAATTGCTAACCTCATTATTCTTGAATTGTAATTGCTAAACCTGTCTGTGTATTCTCATTCTGTTCAAGGTCCTTTCATTGAAATTCCCAAACCTCTGATTATCTTCACCATGTAATTCCCAGTCCTCTCATTGTCCTCTCATTTAATTCTCAGTTCTCCCCTTGTCCTCTCACAGTAAATCCCAAACCTCTGATTATCTTCTCATTGCAATTCCCAGTTCTCTCATTGTCCTCCTATTGTAGTTCCCAATCCTCTATTGTCCTTTCTTAGTAATTGGTGATTCTGATCTACTAAAGTCTCTAATAGCCCAATTTATTCAATTAAACATACCTTTATTAAGTATTTATAATGTACAAAGCATTCTGCTGGTACTGGGAATACAAAGCAAAAAGCAAAAACGAAAAACAAAACAAAACCAAATCAGAACAGAGCAAACTACTTCCTCCAAGAAATCTCTACCCCCTCAAATCTTTGTCCTTACAAAATTTACTTGCTACTGTGTGGTTAGGGAATAGAGTATGAAATGTACACAAATAAATATAATACAAGATAAATTCAGAAGAGTAGAACACTAATAGCTGGGGGTGGGGTGGGAATAAGGGGAGACTTTAAGGAGCAGCTAGAACCTGAACTACTTCTTGAATAAAGATAAAGGGAGCAGTACATTCTAAGCATGTGGGTATACATGGAAGCAGGAAGTACAGTGTGGAGTTCTGGGAAATGTTAGTGAAAATCACCTTGAAAGTAGTCAAAAGAGCTTAGTTTGAATCCTGTTCTGCCTTTTACTACCTGCTACCTTGGATAAATTACTTAACCTCATTGGAGATTACTTTTCTCAGCTGCAGAAAGAGGGTGTTGGGCAAAACAATTTCTAAGGTCTTTTCCATCCCTAAATCTATGATCCTACCTAATTACCCACTTTGGTTTATGAAAGGGAGGAGTAAGAAATAAAGGTAGGAATATAGGAAAGTGTCAGATTTTGGAGGGCCTTAAATAACAGGCTAAGGAGTCTATTTTTTTTCTCTTAAGCAAACATGAAAGAGTTTTGAGAAAAGGAGTAGCATGGCCACATATCCATCAGGAGTATTAATTACTTTGGAAGTTGGGTGAAAGACAAATTGAAGAGAGGAGTTGGATACAGGAAAACCAATTAGTAATCTATTGCTGCTATCCAGGTAAGAGGAAATGGGGGCTTGAGCTAAGGTGATTTCCATATGAATGGAGAGAAGAGAAGAGAAGAGAAGAGAAGAGAAGAGAAGAGAAGAGAAGAGAAGAGAAGAGAAGAGAAGAGGAGGTGAAAGATTGTGCAGAGGTAGAATTGACAAGATCTGCCAATAACTTCTAAGTTTTGAATCTGCGTGAATGAAGAAATGATAGTGACCTCATCAGAACTGGGAAAGTTTAGGGGAAGTGCAAATTATGTAAGATGATTTCTATTTTGGACATGCTGAATTCTAATTTGGACATGCTGAGTCAGAGGACCTAGGTTCAAATTTTGATGCTACCACTTATCAAATGTAGTACTCTGGGCAAAGCATGTAGCCTCTACTTCTCAGAGTCCACATATATAAAGCTAAGAGGTAGGAAAAAAAAACTTCAAGTCATTTCCTGCTCTAAATATATTACTCTATGATCCTGTGATTTGACAGTTATGAGTGCTTTTTATGAGTGCTTTTGCTAACCTTAGAGAAGTTTCAGTTAAGTGGCTTGGTAAGAAGCAGATTGTAAGAGGCTGAGAAATGAATGGGGAGTGAGGAAATATAGTGAATATAGACTTTTCTTTCTAAGAGGTTGGCAGGATAAGAAAGAGAGATTTGAGAGTTTGATGGGATGGCAGTTTTTTTTAGGCTTTTTTTTTTTGCAAGGCAAATGGGGTTAAGTAGCTTGCCCAAGGCCACACAGCTAGGTAATTATTAAGTGACTGAGGCCGGATTTGAACTCAGGTACTCCTGACTCCAGGGCCAGTGTTCTATCCACTGCATGCACCTAGCTGCCCCTGGGATGGAAGTTTTTTTAAAGCAAGTTGTAGATCTGAATGTATGTATAGATAATAAAGAAGAAATCAGCCAATAGAGAGACTGCAAGAAAATAGAAAACAAAGGGCATGACTGATGAAGAATTTATTTTTAAAAGAAACAGTGGTGGGGCTGCTAGGTGGCACAGTGGATAGAGCACTGGCCCTGGAGTCAGGAGTACCTGAGTTCAAATCCGGTCTCAGACACTTAATAATTACCCTAGCTGTGTGGCCTTGGGCAAGCCACTTAACCCCATTTGCTTTGCAAAAACTTTAAAAAAAAGAAAAAGAAACGGGATGGGATGAAAATGTACAAGTGGAGAAATCTGCCTTGGCAAGGAGAAAAGCTAAATTTTCCTCAGAGACCAGACTTAAAGAAGAGAGTATGAAGATTTAAGGGTTTTGAGGTGTGGAAAAGGGAAAACAAAGGAATTTTTAAAGACCTTATAGCATGCATTGACTCAGAAGTAGGAGGAGAGAAAATAGATGGTCGGGGCGATTTAGTGTTGTAGATTGGCAGTGCACTAACAGGCTTAGATCAAAGAGTCAAGAGTCAAAGGCAATGTATACTTCTATTGATTGCTTTCAGGATCCCTGAAAGGAGGAAGGTGTGACCACAGGTAGGTATGATGGACTAGGAGAACAAGAAGGTTGAAGTCTGGAAACTTCATTGAAGGAAGGAAAGTTTAAGCATTTATATAGCACCTACTGTATATCATTCACTATGCTAAGTGATTTTACAAATATTAGCCCCTTTGATCTTCACAATAATGCTGGAAGGTAGATGCTATTTTAGGAAATGGAGACAAAAAAAATCACATAGCAAGTAAGTGTTGGAGACCAGATTTGAATTTAGGTCTTCCTACCTCCAGACCTACTACTCTTTCTTTGGGAATGAAGGAGAAAAGGAGAGGCACAGATGATGAGACAAGAAATTATGATCAGAGAAGGAAATTTAAGTTTAAAGTCAGGAAGGTACCCCACTTTTGGGTGATAGGGAGATGTAAGGTATGACTATTCAGGTGGGTAGATGAAGAAAAGTGATAATGGAGGTGCTAGTTATTAAGGAGCACTAGGAGTCTACTAGGTTTGAAGGGACATATTGTAGTTGTGGAGTTCAAAGGCATGTGTTGGGGCAAACATGAAGACCGATATAGGTACTGAATCCATTGAAAAGGGAAGGGAGGGAATCCCTAGACACTAGTAGGTTGCAAGAAGGTTTAGGACTGGATTAAATAGATATGAAAGGCAACTGAAAGGAGGAGAGTGTGATGCATGTCAATGCCAGGGAGAGTTGTAGAAATGACTGTGAAGTGTGAAAAGTCTGAATTTTTCATCCGATGCACTGGTTTTTTTGATTATGGGACTGACATGGTTAGACTTGTGTTTTAAGAGCCTCAATTCAGAAGTCATATAGAGGATGGACTGAAGAGGTAAAGGACTAGAGACAAAATAACCATTTAAGAAACTATTGCAGTAGCCCAGACAAGAGATGATGGGTCACGATTTTGGATGGTTATGGTATGAATGTAGGGAAGAGGCCAGGAGCAACAACTGCTTTGGTGGTGGAGTTTGCAAGACATGGAAAGTAATTAGCTATAAATAGGGAGAAAGAGCGAAAGGGTCAAGGATTACTCTGAGATTGCAAACATGGGTGACAGAGAAGATGGTGATTTCCTTAGCAGAAATTGAGAATTTAGAAGGAGAGGGTTTTGTCAAAAAGATAATGAATTCTGTTTGAAATGCTGAGAAGTCTTCTAGTTAAATGTAGCCAGAGATAGCTGATAATCAGGGAATGGAGCTCAGGTTCAATTATCACCTTTATGCAGAAGACTCCCAGATCTATAGATCTAGACCCAAGAGAACTGATGAGAGTTCAAGAGAGATGGTGCAGAGAAAGACAATGATTCTTAAATATATTTCTTCTGAGCTCTGAACTCATATCACCAACTTCCTACAGATTATTTTCATCTATATATACCATTGCCACATTAATCACAAAATATTCAAAACCAAACTAAAGGCTTCCTAAATTTTCTTCTGACAATTATTTCAATTTGTTTCAGGACTGTTTACCCATGGTCAAAAACTTTATAGCTTTCTTTAAGTGTTCTTTCTCTGATAACTTCTCATATCTAATTATTTAAATAAAATTCAACATACACTTATTAAATAGTGGTAGTGTGGGGTAATGGATGGAGAAGTGAACTTCAATTTAGAGTCTGAACTTGGATTCAGAATCTACTTGTCATGGCATCATTTCCCCTGATGTCATGGTCTTCTTTAAGAACAAAAGATAAACATCACCATTGCCTTCTTTTATGGCATCTCATTTCTCAGGAGGCATTGG
The DNA here is from genome assembly GCF_037893015.1 of Macrotis lagotis. Lineage (NCBI taxonomy): Eukaryota > Metazoa > Chordata > Mammalia > Peramelemorphia > Peramelidae > Macrotis > Macrotis lagotis. The sequence goes on along the minus strand of NC_133658.1, from coordinate 843,490,925 downwards.
GATTGATTTTCTTATGAGAGGCTTTGAAGAAGTAAAGTAGAAATAAGTAATAAGTCCATATTTCGGGTCCTCTGTGCAGGTTTTTTTTTCCAAAAGGGAAGCAGACTGGGGCAGTCAGCTGCTGTAGTCATATTGGAATCAGCTGATACCCCACATTGAGAGCTGATTGTGAAATTCAGAGTGAGAACTTACACATTGGAAACAGACCATTTAAAGTCCATATTGGGAAGGGTAGTAGGGCAGTGCAGGACTACTGGACTTGGAGTTGGGAAGACTCATCTTTGTGAGATAAAATCTTTCCTCAGACACTTATAGAAGCTTTGTGACCCTGAGCAAGTCACTTAACATTGTGTTCTCACTTTCCTCATCTGTAAAATGAACTGGAGAAAGAAGTGGCAAACCACTCTCATATCATACAGTGTATGATTGACGGACCAGGGAAGTATCAGTTCTAAAAGAAAAGGAGACTATTTAAGAAATTTTGTAATCAAATGAGATTTGAAGGCACAATTTGCTCTCTGACATCAAGAACACTAGAGATTTGGAGTCCAAAATACATTGCGTTATTGCTTCTCAGCCTTTTGGCTAAGATCAAGTGTAGTATCTTTTCAAAATACATTGCATTATATTCATTTGTATATGTATCTTATCCCCTTTCCTGGTGTGTAAGATTCATGAAGGCAGGGACTATGTCTAATAAACCTTTCTTTTCCCAAGCAGTAATAAAAGGCTCTGCATATAATAGACAGCATTAAAATTATTTTTTGTGGGATAGATAAATGGATCAACTATAGAACATTAAAAGAGATGTTTTCAAGGCACTTAAATTTCACCATGAGACGCTCCCTGAGATTTAGTACTATATGGACAAACCTGGGTTCTTTAACCCCATTGAGGTTGGAGATTGGATATGACATTTTCAGTCCCTGTTCCTTACTCTAACCTGATTTTCTTTCTTTTCAAGGGCTTAATGGCTTTGCTTGATTGGGATCTGTGACTGCCTACCCAATATGATGTCTCTAAATGACTCCAACTTTCCATCCACATTTTTCCTGGTGGGTATACCAGGGCTGGCTTTTGCACACATTTGGATTTCATTGCCTTTCTTCTCCATGTTTTTCATGGCTGTGACTGGGAATTGCATCCTACTCTTCCTCATCATCACAGACCATAATCTCCACCAGTCTATGTTCTACTTTCTCTCCATGCTGTTCTCTGTTGACCTGGTCCTTTCTCTCTCCACCTTACCCAAGATGCTTACCATCTTCTGGTTTGACACTACAGCCATCAACTCCCATGCCTGCCTTGTTCAAATGTTCTTCATCCATGCTTTTTCTGCTATGGAATCAGGGGTGCTGGTGGCCATGGCATTGGATCGCTATGTGGCCATCTGTAACCCACTGCGCTACTCCTCTATTCTCACCCCAATGGTCATTGCTCAAATTGGAAGTCTGGTTCTGCTTCGGGGCATTGGACTCACTGTCTCTTTCCCAAGTCTGGCTCGACGTTTGCCCTACTGTGGGTCACATGTCATTGCCTACACCTATTGTGAACACATGGCTGTGGTGAAACTGGCCTGTGGGGACACTACAATAGACAACATAAATGCCTTTATTGTAGCACTATTCCTAGGCATTGGTGATGTTGCCTTTATTGCTTACTCCTATGGGCACATTCTGTATACAGTATTAAAATTTCCTTCCCAGGAGGCCCGGGCCAAGGCAGGCAGTACATGCACTGCTCATGTTGTTGTCATTCTTTTCTTCTACATGCCAGGCTTCCTTTCTGTTATCATGCAGCGCTTTGGGCCACCCACTGCCTCTGCAGCCAAAGTCATCTTTGCCAACCTCTACCTGCTTTTCCCACCTGCTCTCAATCCTATCATTTATGGGGTCAAGACTAAACAGATTCGAGAAAGGCTGCTGGTGCTCCTGAATCCCAAACAGATTGACCACACTTGAGTTCTGTCTTCTTTTTCTAGATCAGGAGGGGGATTGTGGAAGTTCTATCCTGGTATGATAGAATGCCCAAAGAGGGAAAGAATCATGGCAGACTCTCATAGCTGTGCCCTTTGGTGAACAAAGTGATACAATAATGCTACAATAAGGAAGACAGGGTAGATATTGGGAAGATTCTATTGAGTATCAATGTAGTTAGGTATTAGAGAAATTGACTGAGAGAGGCTATGAATTCTATTCCAGTCAACCAATAAGTCAAAATTGAAAAGTTTCTATATGCCTATCCCTATACCTGATGCTCTTATAGAATAATAATATAATGTGGACTTTACAGCCTAATTTGGGAGTAATATACAAAAATCAATTAGATAATAGTAAAATGAAAAATCTATGTAGTACTAACTATGAATACAATACAAGTTTGGGGAGGAGAGATTTAAGAAGTCCATATCTATCTATCTATCTATCTATCTATCTATCTATCTATCTATCTATCTATCTATCTACCTATCTACCTATCTACCTATCATTTATTTGTCTCTGTCTTTGTGGTTTACAAAGGCCTTTCTTTAAAACTACTCAGTGAGGTATATAGTGCCTGTATTATCAACCTTATCACATGATGATGAGACAGCTTATATCACTTGCCCACACAGTTAAATGTCAGAGCTGAGAAATGAGTTTGATTTCTCTCTGCAAATTTAATGTTTCAACTATACCTAATCACTTGGAATCTTACTTTGAGGATGCAGAAAAACATGATATCCTTCTCTTCTTTAAGCCTTCAGAATAGGAGGGTAGATTTTACTAGAGGGAATTTGAGTTTATAAGATCAAAGGAAGCTCCCCTTTAAAATGATTTGATATGTACAGCTCCACAATTGTAGACCAAAGCTTGTCTCTTCTTTCATATAATGTAGAAATATCTTACTCAAAGGGCAAATAACTTTGTGTACTCTATAATTTTGACATTCTTGACTTCTAAGAATATTCCTCCCAATAATCAACATTTAATTCAAACAACCCACTTCAATATTTTTTATTAATCATCTTCATTACTATGATCTTCATATCTATCACTCTCATCAAAGAGTCACAGACTCTCTGAATTGGAAATAACCTGAGAGATCATTTTGTCAGAACTGTATGTGAACAGAGATCCTTTCTGCAAAACAATCCATAAATATTCATCTTCCCTTTTCTTAAAGACATCTAGCAAAGGGGAGCTACTCATGCACCAGAGCAGCCTCTTTCAATTTTGATTAGTTGCAAATGTTAGGAAGTTTTCCTTTTACTAGGCCAAAATTTGTCTCTAATTTATATTCATTGCTCTCAATTCTGCCTTTTAAGGCCAAACAGAAAAAAAGAGCAATTCTTCTTCCATGTCACAGGCTTGATGATATTTTGTCTGTTCTTGAAGAAGACCATGACATCAGGGTGATGCCATGGCATGTGCATAATTGGATTTGAGTGAGAGGTGTTGTGCCAAGTCACCAATTTCAATCTCTCCTTTGGAACCATTTGAGACTAGTGGCCAGATATGTATCAGGAAAACTGGAGATAATCCTGAATGCTAGGCAATCAGGGTTAAGTGACTTGTCAAAGGTCTCCCAGCTGGTAAATATCTGACTTCAAACTTTATTTCAGGGTTATTACTCTACCCATTATGCCACCTAGCTCCCCTAGAAATATTTGAAGATAATTATTAGGCTGACAACTTCATAAGCCTCCTCTTTTCCAGGATACATATCCTCACTTTCTTAAAGATATCTATTTATAGCATCAATTTGAGTGCTTACCTAATTCTGGTTGTCTGCCCCTGGACACTCTACAGATCATCAATGTCTTTCCTAAGATTTCCATAACTGTGATTCTCTTAACTCTGGACATTTTCTATACTACATTCTTAGAATGCTCCCCTTCCTCATCTCTATCCATTACTAACTTCCTTGACTTCCCTTAAATCCCAGCCAAAATTCCATCTACAGAATGTTTTTTCCAACCCTTCTTACTTCTGGTACTTCCTCTCTTTATTTTTCCCATATAAAGCTTGTTTGTATATATTCTTGTCTATTAAATTGTGGACTCCTTGAGGGCAGGGATTTGTCTTTGCCTATCTTTATATCTCCAATATATAAATAGAACCTGTTATAGAGCAGATATTTAATAAACATGTATTGCTATAGCTTAGATGAGGGGTGATAAGAACCTTTACTAGGGTAGTGACCATGTGAATGATGAGAAGGGGATGAATGCAAGAGATGAGCATTAAAATCTAACAAATTTTATTTGCTTGATGTTATTTGGTGTTGCCATGTATAGCATCTCTGGATTCTTTTCTTTTTTTTAATATTTCAACATTTTATTTGTTTTCCAATTATATACAATAGTAATATGTACCCATCATTTTTTGCAAGGCTCTGAATTCTACAATTTCCCCCCACCCTCCCTTCCCTCCCTTCCCACAGAAGGCTGTCTGATAGTCTCTACATTGTTTCCATGCCATAAATTGATGTAAATTGAATGTGTTATAAGAGTAAACATAACCCCCCCTCCTCCCCCCCAAGAAGATGAGAAACCTCAAGAATAGAGAGAGAGAGAAAAAAATTGTACTTCAGTCTGTGTTCAGTCTGTGTTCAGATTTCAATGGCTCTGTCTCTGGGGTCAGTTGCTTTCTTTATCATAAGTCCATCAGAGAAGCTGCTTTGATATTTTCCCCATAGTTGCTGTTACTAGCTGTACCTCCACTCTATTTCTCCTCAATTTCATTTATTCTATTCTCTCTCTCTCTGTCCAAAAGTGTGTTGAATCTGAGTTCCCTCTCCCTTGATCTTCCCTCTCTTCTGTCACCTATTCCGCCCGTCCTTCCTCCCATTCCCCCTTATCCCATCCCTTTCTTCTTATTTTTCTCTAGGGTAACATAGATTTCCTCATACTATTAAGTGTGTATGTTATTTCCTCTCTGAACCATTTCTGATGAGAATGAAGGCTTCCCTGTTTCCACCCTACTGAAAAATATTTTTCTTGACTCTTATGTGAAATTTCTTAGCTGCTTCTTCATCGCCTTTTCCTTCCTCCCAGTACTTTCCTTTATCACCCATTGATTCCACCTTTTTACTATATTATACTATTATATTCTGCTCCTTCCTATGTCCTGTCCATATATGCTCCTTCTTATAGCTCTTATAAATGAGAAAGTTCATATGAGTTATCAATATCTTCTTCCTGTGCAGGAATACTAACAGTTCAATATCATTAAGTTCCTGATAGTCATTCTCTTCTACCACCTCTATGGTTCATCAGAGTCCTGTACTTGGAGATCAAACTTTCTGTTCAGCTCCGGTTGTTTCATTAGGAAAGTTTGAAAGTGCCCTGTTTCATTGAAAGTCCATCTTTTCCCCTAAAAGAAGATCTTCAGTTTTGCTGGTTAGTTGATTCCCGGTTGTAAATCAAGATCTTTTGCCCTCTGGAATATCATATTCCAATCGCTAGGAACCCTTAATGTAGATGCTTCCAGATCCTGTGTAATCCTGACTATGGAGCCTAGGTAGTTGAACTGTTTGTTTCTGGCAGCTTTTAGAATTTTCTCTTTGATTTGGGAGTTTTGGAATTTGGCTACAATAGCCCTGGAAGTTTTTCTTTTGGGATCTCTTTCAGGAGGTGACAGGTGAATTCTCTTGATTTCTATCTTACCCTCTGCTTCTAGGATCTCAGGGCACTTTTTCTGTATTATTTCTTGAAAAATGAAGCCTGGGGCAGCTAGGTGTCACAGTGGATAGAGCACCGTCAGGCATACCTGAGTTCAAATTCGGCCTCAGACACTTAATAATAATTACCTAGTTGTGTGGCCTTGGGCAAGACACATAACTCCCATTGCCCCATTCCCTCAAAAAAATGAAGTCTAGGCTCTTCTCTTGGTTGTGGCTTTCAGATAGCCCAATAATTCTTAAATTATTTCTTCTGGATCTGTTTTCGAGATCAAGAAAATGAGATATTTCACATTTTCTTCTAATTTTTGGTTTTTTTTGGGGGGGAGTTTCATTTCTTCCTGATTTATTGCAAAGTTATCAGCTTCTTTTAGTTCCATTCTGCATTTGGAGTTATTTTCTTCAGAGAGATTTTTATATCTCCTTTTCCAGCTGGCCAATTCTGCTTTTTAAGGCATTCTTCTCCTCATTTGCCTTTTGTTTTGCTTTTTTTCATTAGGCCTAAATTGGTTTTTAACATATTATTTTTTTCAGTATTTTTTTGGTATATCTTTCAGCTTTTAATTTGGTTTTCATGATTTTTCTGCTTCACTCTCATTTCTCCTCCCAGTTTTTCCTCCATCTCCCTTAACTGCTTTTCAAAGTCTTTTTTGAGCTCATTCATAGTCTGAGCCCATTTTCTATTTCTCTTGGAGGTTTTGGATACAGAAGCTTCGATTTTGTCATTATCTGAGTATGTGTTTTGATCTTCCATGGGACTAAAGTAATTCTCTATGGTCATATTCTTCTTTTTTTGTTGTTTACTCATTTCCTCAGCCCAAGACTAATTTACAGCACTTCCAAAGCTTGGGTTTTTTTTTTGGGACCTTTATTCCTCCAAGGTCTTATGCTCACTTGCCTGTGCTTTGATATATAGATGACCCCCGTACTTCCCTCTGCCCTTGGGCTATAAGGAGGAATCCTGATATCTTGGTATGAAAGCCCAAACTGCAACCTGGAGCTGAGTGTAGGCAAACAGCAGAGTCCTACCCAGAGAGAGCAGAGAAATCTCTGCAGACTTCCCTTACCATCTCTGGGGGGTCCAGGCTGCTTTCTCCAGACTCTCACTGCAGATTCTATGGCTGTGCTCCTTACTCCACACTCATTCTGGTGTAGCAGAGTTCTTTCACTGCCCCTTCAAGCTGTTGCTGGTGATCTCTGGGCTGGCCTGGGCTAGGCTATGCTGCTCTTTGGCCATGGCTTTTTTTCCCAACCCCCCCCCCCGCCCCCGCCCCGGTCCTGGTGAAACACACCTTTCCTATGAAGCTTCTAATTTATCTTGGACTGGGGAAATGCATCACTCAGTCTTTCTGTGGGTTCTACCCCTCTAGATTTTGGGCTAGAGTCATAATTTGTTTTTTTTTTTTGAAGTTTGGGGGGAAGGAGTTCTTGGAAAATGCTGACTTCATGTCACCATCTTGGCTCTTCCCCCCTCTGGATTATTTTCTTAAAGAAAGTATAATTAATGCATAGATGTGAAACTTTTCTAGAGACTACTAGTCTTTGATTTATAATACTAATTTCTCCTGAAAAATATTTCAAGCATATTATTTACCAACTTCCTTGATGCCCATTTTTTGCACTCAAGTCACTGGAAATTAAAGTATACATTGATTTAATTTAAAGATTTTATTTTAATTTGAAGGATTTCTTCTTCCTCTGCAACAGATCATGGTGGTCTTTCTTAAATTATTGTTATTAACGCTGAAATATGAGTTGATTAAATTTCCCATGAAATGATGTTTCCTGTTGTCTTTGACCATGTGAAAAAAAGACAACTCAATCAAATCCTTTATGTACATCTTCAAGGATAATTCTCCAATTAGCTATAAATTCTTTAAAGAGTTACAAAATAAAATGTTTTGAAAGAAGTGGTCTGAAAGAAGTAAATAACAATGATAGAAGCTTAAAATTTCTGTATACCATACCAAATCTAGGCTTGGCAAATATTTCATGGTTATTAAGAACTATAATTTAACGTATAAATATCTCAGATTATTTCTGGCATTTCTAGGGAAACAAATCCTTGGATTTCTTATGGGAAATTAGAACAATAATACTTAACCTGCCTGCCTCACAGGCATATTTAAGAAGATGTAAGATAGATATGATGAGTTTTGAAATGCAGAAAAATTCAATATCTGTCAGGCAAGAAGAAGCTTTGACCAAATGTATGTCTACCCTAGGGCTTGGTCACAAATATTATGTGGAATAATTAATCAATAAGTGTAAAGAGCTATAGAAATTGAACTGTCAAAAAATTTAATTTCTAGATTTGGCTTTTCAAATTTCTAGTCAAACTTTAAGGGACATGTCACTTCCCATTTCTGAGTGTTAGTTTCTTTCATTTGCCCAATGGAAATAAGAATATTTTCCCTGACTACCTCATGGGATTTTCAGGAAATAAATTCAAAAATAATATACTTTGATCCCTTTGTAGAACCAAAAATTTGGGTAGAACATAGGATTATAGATTTAGAGCTGAAAGGTATCTTAGAATTAATTCAATCCAACTTTCATTATTTTATAAATGAGCACTATGAGGACTAGAAAGGTTGCATGACTTGTCTGACATCACATAGGTAGTAAGATGGAAGGGTTAGGATATGATAGGAATCATTATTATTGAATCAAATTAACTGCAAGATCTTGGAAGGCATTTCATGGAGAATTTTTCACTTTTCTTCAAGGTGACCATGCATTCCAGGATGTACCCTTTTTTCTGATCATTTTGGGACCTTCCTTTCAATTCTCCCTCCAGCTATACTTTCCTTACATAGTCACTCTTTTGTGGTGCCATTCTCATGCTTGAGCTCAAATCCAACTTCAGATACTTATTAGCTATGTGATCCTAGGCAAGTCCCTAAACCCTGTTTGCCTCAGTTTCCTCATCTGTAAAATGAACTGGAGACAGAAATGGTAAACCACTCCATTAACTTTACCAAGAAAGCCCCAAATGAGATCATGAAGAGTTGGATCAACTGAAATGACTGAACAACAACAATTGCATAGATACAGTGAAAAGGGAACGGTAACATTATCCTTGTTGAAGTGGGATCAGGAGAAAGAAGTTCTTTAGCAAGAACTCATGATGAAGCTGCTGAAAGCTCTGAGTCCTTGGCTCACTAGGGACCCTTTTCTTCACTCTTATGCTCCTTGCATATTGACCTGTTAGTTCTTTTGGTGTCACTATAATTACCAGTACTGGGTAGTTGACATGCACCATATGCCTTTGACCCATAAATTGCCTTCAGGGCATCATGAAAGCATTTTGGTTTGTTGCTGTCTGCATAAAATTGAATTTCATCTGCTTTCTTACTGAGCCAAGAGTCCTGCAACTTTCTAATCTTCTCTTTGACTTTATTTTTGATGGAATTAAATGCTGCTTTCTTAGAAATGGATGAACTATCCTGCTGGTAAACTCTGAGAAGTACTTGTTTTTCATTTAGCAACTTCTGTATTTCCTCATTTTCATTAAAGCAATCTTGGTGTTTGTGAGTATTCTGGTCCAGAGGAGCAAATGCAGTGCTGTACATCAGGTCTCTGAAAACTGCCCACTCTTTTCTGCTCTACTGTTGTGAGTGTTGGTTCAGTTTTCCTCCAAGTTATCAACAAACTATTCCTGCTCAGAGAGACACTCTAATCTCTTAACAATAATTCTTCTAGTATTCATTTTGCCTTGGGGCCACTGCTTTGGTTGAATATGAAAATTTAGCTTAGAGAGGATGACTCAATGCTGATGGATCCACATTGATTAATGGTAGGGACATGATTCTAGAGAGATGGGCTGAACACTTCCAGAGTGTTATTAATAGACCATCATAAATCAAAGCAGAGATCATTAACTGTTTACCTCAAGTTGAAGTCAATCAGTCCCTAGCTGAAGTTCCAATTGAAGAAGAGGTTTTAAATGCCATTAGGCTCCTTTCAAGTGGCAAAGCACCTTCTGCTGATTCTATTCCATCTGAGATCTAATAAGGTGGGGGGGTTCATTATTCATCCAAAAACTAACTAAAATTTCCCAGATTATATGGCTTGAAGAGGTTGCCCCCCAAGAATTCAAGGATTCTTCCATTGTCCATCTCTATAAAGGTAAAGATTTCCCTCTGACAATCACAGGGTTTCTCTTTTAGTCATTTCTGGTAATATTCTTGCCAGAGTCCTTATCAGTAGACTGAGCCTTCACCTGGAATTTGATCACCTTCCTGAGAGCCAATGTGGTTTCTGAAAGGGTTGAGGAATAGTTGATATGGTGTTTACTGCCTGACTCCAGGAAAAATGCCAGGAACAGAAGAGAGGTATGTGTACAGCATTTGTAGATCTGACCAAGACCTTTGATACCAAGTCACTAGGGTTTATGGAAAATTGTCAAAATTTGGTTGCCAGAGAAGTTCATCAGTATTATATGTCAGTTCTATGATGGTATGCATGCCCAGGTTCTGAATAGTGGATGATGCTCTAGAGATTTCCTAGTCCTCAATGGAATGAAACAAGGATTTGTTCTTGCTCCTATACTTTTTAGCATGATGTTTTCAGCCATGTTATCAAATGCTTTCATTGAGAATAGACATGGCCTTCAGGTCAGCTACCACACTGATGGAAAATTCTTTAACTTGAAAAGGCTGCAAGGCAAGACCAAAGTAGAAGGAGTGCTGGTGCATGCTCTTCTGTTTCAGATGATTTTGCATTCAATGCAGACTCTGAACTGAGATTCAACAAAGTATAGATCCATTCTCTGTTGCTTGTGCTAATTTTGGTCTAACAATTAGCACCAAGAAAACAGGTGCTCCATCAATTAGCACCATACCATCCATATGTGGAACAATTGATTACATCAATACTTCTGAAACGGAGAAGTTTTGAGTGTGGTGGACAAGTTTACTTACCTTGTCAGTGTTCTTTCCAAGGAGGTGCACATTGACAATGAGCTTGACACTTTGTTACCAGAATTAGTTCAGTATTTGGAAGGTTCTGAAAGAAAGTATGGGAGAGAAGAAGTATTAGACTGACTATCAAACTGAAGGTCTACAGAGGCATTGTGCTGACTTCATTGCTATATGCCTATAAAACCTGGACAGTCTACCAGTGCCATGCCAGGAAATTGAATCGCTTCCATTTAACTTGTCTTAGGAAGATTCTGAAGATTACCTGGCAGGAGAAGATACCAGACACTGAGGTCCCTTCTCAAACAAAACAACCTAGCATTCCAACATTACTACAGAATGTGCAACTGTGATGGGCTGGTCATGTTCTTAGAATGATAGAAATATACTTGCCCCAAAATCCATTTTATGGAGAACTCACACAGGGCAACACTCACAAGGGGATCAGAAGAAGCACTACCTGAAGGTCTCATTGAAGAACTTTAGAACTGATTGTACAGCATGCGAGACACTGGAACAAGACTGCTCATCAGAGAGGGTGCTGTACTTTATGAGAATGGCAGAATTGCAGTAGTTCAAAGGAAATGCAACATCTGCAAGTTTAGAGTACTCATCCCAGGTATTCACATGGACTATTTGTGCCCAACCTGTGGTAAAGCATTCTGGACTCTTATTGGTCTGATCATCTACAGTAGGACATACTAATTTGTCTCAAACAAAATGATGTCATTTTGGTCTTCTTCCATAATGTAGGACAAAAACTAATTGCCAGCCCATTCTTCTGGGATCACAATTTCATAACTCAGATTATAGGAACATGAAGTGATCTCAGAGGCTACTTAGTTTAAATCTGTACCCAAATAATCATCTTCTCGTCAACACTATGACCAAGTGATCATCCAATAGCTCTCATGATGGGGGAATTTAATACCTAGAAAAGCATTCTAGTCTATTTTTAGATAGCTTGATCTTAAGCTTTTCCTTTTGTAGCACTGAATTCTGACTCTGTAATGTCCCCTCTGAGGCTGAACAGAGTAATTTAATTTCTCTTCCGTATAAGAGTCATTAAAATATTGGAAAACAGATATCATGTTCTCTTCTCAAGCCTTTCCCCAGGCACCCCAAGTGAACCTCAAATATAACCATAAACAGATTTGCTCTGCAAGCTTATGTCCTCATGCAACTTGTTTTCCGGCTATCCCTATGGAAATAATATATATATTTTTTAACATATTGTATTTTCTCCATCATTCGACAGTGTAATACAAATATCAACTGACTAGGATCAGAGATTAAATAGAACTATCACTAGACTTTTCCTTCCTCCCTCCCTCCCTTCCTTCCTTCCTCCCTCCCTCCTTCCTTCCTTGGCAATGGGGTTAAGAGACTTTCCCAAGATCACACAACTAGTAAATATTAAGTGTCTGAGACTGGATTTGAACTCAGATATTCTTACTCCAGGGCCAGTGCTCTATTCATTGTACCACCTAGCTGCCCTAACAATGTTTCTTTTAATACAGCCTATGATAATATATCAGCATATTTGGATGCCACATTATATATTAATTTCTTTTTGAGTCTGTGGTTCACTAAAACTTCCAGCTGTTTCTAAAGGAATTGTTTTGTAGCCATTCTTCCCATAACTTTTAATTTTTATTCTGACTTTTTAAACTCATGGAAATTTATATTTATCCTTACAAAATTTCATTTTATTAGATTCACATTGGCCTACACTGATCTCTTTGAATCTTGACAGTCATTTGATGATTTTGTTTTTTCCCAAGATTCATGTCATTTTGAAGTTCAATAAATTTTTTTTTCTATAACTTCACTGAAGTCATTGCTGAAAGAGTTAAATCAAACACAGTAAAGGATAGATCACTGGGACATTCCATTCATGTCTTTATGTTAAATACAACCACTGTTTGGGACCCCTCATTCAACTAGTTCTCAACCTCCTACAAATTTAGCTAGCTCACCTCTCTCCCTTATACAAAAGAATAATATGAATGAAAGGAAAGTTCTTGTGCTAAAATTTAGGTATGCTATGTCTACAACATTCATAGACTTGTAGATTCAGAATTGGAAAGGATATTAATTATCATTTTGTTAAACTTCCTCATTTTTAAATAAGAAAATGAGGCCCAAAGACAGGTTTTCCAGAGGATAAAGCACCAGTTTTATTGTCATGAAGACAAGCTCAAATTCAGCCTCAGACATTTCTAACTAAGTAAATTTGAGCAAGTAACTTAATTTCTTTTATTGTCAATTTCCTTGTAAAATGGGAATAAACTTTGGAGTTGTGAAATTTAAATTAATTAATAACTGTAAAGCAAGTATACATTATAACCTCAACATTGATGATATTATTATTATCATTATTGTTATATCAACTTATTCATGTTACACAAACCACAGAGGACGCCAGAGAACATCTAGTTCAAATTCCTCATTTTTAAATATTTGAAAATAGGTCCAGGGATGTTAAAAGTTTTGAATAATAGTAAATGATTCTCCCAGCTTTGTTCTTCATTTTCCTAATTTCATATTTTGCTTCATTGAAAGTTAGTGCTTTTACCTCTTGGTCCATTGATGAGATAGACAGAGGTTAGTTATATCATTTTTTCATGAATTATAAAACATCAAGTTATAAGAATGACTTTTTTTATGAAGTTCATTGTCTAAAACTTGTTTTTGTAATCTCTGTTGTGTTTTAGTCAATTCAAAGTGAATTTCTGTAAGTCATATTCAAATGAGTGATTCTACTCATAAAAAGGAAACATTTAAAATTCCTTAAATATTTAATACATAGGCATAGTTATTCCACACTATGAACACACAAAAAGCAATTATTAAATAGGAATTTGTATACAGTTTCTAGGCACTACATTCATTCATGGTCTCTGAGAAAACTGTCCCAGTATGTATATACTTTAAGGGTCAGAATATTCTCTAAGCAGTAACTCAATAGTTGCTAATAATGGCTTTACTTTAACAGACAACCAGAGACATTGTTACTTCAAAACAAAGGCATTCAGTGAAATAACAAAGAAATCATAAAACAACAAACTATTCCCTATTTCTCCATAAACCTTGGACTTAACACTCCAAAAAACATATTCATGGAAAGGCTGGAAATGCAAAGCAATAGTACATTGGGATTATATATATATATATATATATATATATATATTTATGTATATGGGTACCATAATGAAAAAAATCCTTCATGGTGGGGTGCACAAACAATAAACGTGTGGAGTGAAATTAAGGGGATAATACATATTTCTGGTACTACAAAGACACTGCTGTCTTCTGTCAATTTCTTCATGCTTGCTTCTGCTAGCTATGCTTACCCCATTCATTAGATCTCAATGCCTCTCTAATAAATTCTTTGTCTCTATTAATATTTGTTTTTCAGAAATCCATCTTTCTTCAGGACCATCAAATACTCTGCCCAATATCTACTGGGGAATGCTGATGTTCATAAACATTTTCCTTGCAGGAGAGGGCTGTAGCTCTGTCAATTAATTTCCTTATTCACCTCTATCATGCAGTGGTAGTGAGTGTTTTCAGCAATGAAGGCAATAAGTCAGAATCCTACAAGGGAGGCTTGCAGATCTTTTCAATCCATTTTTTAGCCTCCTAAGGGGGCATCAGCTAGAGTTGTTTAGTTTTTTCAGTAGTGTCAGTCTCTTCATGACCCTTTTTGGGGTTTTCTTGGAATGGTTTCTCATTTCCTTCTTCAGCTCATTTTACAGATGAGGAACTGAGGTAGAGTTAAGTGACTTGCTCATGGTAACACAACTAGTGTTTGAGGCCAGTTTTGAACTCAGGTCTTCCTGACTCTAGACCCAGAGCTCTATCCACTGTACCACCTAACTATAGTCTGAGGTAGTTTTCAGGATACCTGCTACTGTGCTAAGTAAGCCTCTCTCCTCCAGGATGGGCTAAGTTCTCTGTATCCAGCTCTTAGGAATTAGCAGCTAGGCTGCTCACAGAAAGTAGTAGGTAACTAAACTGGGATCACATATTTTTGGAACCTCTATATCTTCTACTATCCCTAGCCCTCAGTTAAGTTTTTATTAGATTTATGGCTGGAAATTCAATTCAGTTCTTAATCCCTTTCACAGTCCCCTGCCTAGACCAATTTCCCAAGGTTCTTCTTCCTTAAATGGAAAGGGTCCTGAGTGAACCTGAGGTAAGTAATTCAACTTTCTCCATTCATGCCTTGAGTCATTAAGCTATGATTCATTCACATTAGGACCATAGAAATAACTAATGACAGATTAAAGTAGCATTAATATCATGATTCCAAAGTTGCCTTTCTGTTATCACTCAATCAAGCATCACATACTTAGTAAGCACCTACTTTGTTCCAGATACAATGACAGACAGTGAAGATACAAACTAAAAAAGCTTCATTCATCAGTTCAAACACTAATTACTGAATATCTAACTTTTATCAAAGACCAAGGGCTAAGTTCCTATCAAGCTAGGATCTGATTAGGTGCTTTGGAACCCAAGATCCAATATAGGATGGATATTGCACATATGGGGATAAGCAGCTTTCTCTGTGATATGTTTTTTTCCACCTAAATATTTGTTCTTACCTTTCAATTTGTCTGAAATTCATCTAAATAAGTTACTCTTTTAAATATTGAAGTATTTTAATCTTGATGGATGCAATATTTAAATACAAATACCACTGGAATGGGTCATGACTTAATTAGCTACACGTCAAAGCAAAAACCAAGAAGAAGGTTTGTCAGGGATGGAAAGAGGTAGGCTATGTTCCTGGGAGTGAGAGAAGGGAAGTAGAATACCATGAGGGGGGAGAGATATGGTATAGAAAGGGGAGTGTAAAGGGTTCTGAATTGAAAGGAGCAGTGGAGAGGTCTCTTGGATAACAAAGGAAAGAGGTAATGTGGAGAAGGTTCCAGGAGAGGGTCACAGAAAGGGCCAGAGGAAGGGGAGAGCAGTGAGAAATAAGGATAGAGAATAAATGAAGGCAAGAGGCTTTAAGAGAGAGAAGAATAAGGTATATGAGTAGGATTATATCAAAAAGACAAATTTTGCTGATTTGGGGGATTTTCTGAGAGCTGACCCTGACTGAATTTCTACCCTTTCCTTGTGCAATCTGATTTATGGGATCATTATCCTGGAACTGGAAGAGACTTCAGAGTCCTTCTAAACCAATGCCTTCATTTGAAGATGAGGAAAGTGGGACCTAGAGAGATTCAGTGATTTATCCAGGGTCTCAAAGATATTAAATGTCTGAGGCAAGATTGGAACTCAGGTTTTCCTGATTCCAGCACTTTTCTTTATTTCCATAACAGCAATATGCAATGGAGGTGGTGAGGACAGAGAAAGCTTTCAACACTTTTAGTGTACTAGTGCTAGGATGGTCTTTATAATCCTGAGTTTTCTTAGCTTTCGTTCCAAGTATGAATGGAAATTCCTGCCTCCCTCCAACCCCCTAGATATCCTAAGCCTTAGGAATATTGATATTACTTGAGTAGGCTCATTTCTCCTTTTTAGTTTACTTATAGGAGCCTAAAATGAAACACAACTAACTTTAAATGTACCTTTGGGAGTGTGAGGCAGAGCATGTATTAGAGAGACAGGTAGCTGAGTAGTAGTTTGGAAACAATTTTCTTGGCTCTTATAGCAATGTTACTTATCAGTTTACTGGGTATACATTCTTGGCAACTAATTGATAACGAGGTCAATGATTGGGCTGAATCACTAGACCCTGACTTAGAATGATGAATGTGAAGGCACTGCCCTTCCTGGCATCCCTGCTGTGAATCTTTTAGCTCATCCCTTTGGAGTGGTGGAAGTAAAAATATCAGCTTCAGGGGTTTCTGCCTTTATCAGAAG
Organism: Macrotis lagotis; assembly: GCF_037893015.1. NCBI lineage: Eukaryota > Metazoa > Chordata > Mammalia > Peramelemorphia > Peramelidae > Macrotis > Macrotis lagotis. The sequence continues at coordinate 843,474,456 of NC_133658.1, read as the reverse complement.
ACAATCTCAGTTCCTTGAGGGATGTACTGGTCTCCAGGCTGGTTCTCCTGGGAGTTAGACACAGGATTAATATGCTTTGTTGCCCAGAATTGTTAGTCATTACCTTCCAGATCTGACCATATGTTTGGTTTTATCACATTCCCGGTATAGATTTCCTGTCTAGGGTAAGTATTGGTTGCAGCAGAGTGAATGCCAGGTTTTGATGAAGACTTTTGAAAGTGAGGTGATATTTTAAGATTCTTACTTTTCGTTCTGTTCTTTTAGGACTTGAGGCTCTGCAATTTTGTACTTTGCTACATAGGGTGCTCAGTCATAGCCTCTCCTCTCTCACAGATCCATTTCTGTCTCTTTCCATGTGTTCATTTGTCAACAACTTTTTTCAGGGTCTTTCCTATCTACTTTGGCATGAGTGTTTAGCATTGTCTCTGCTAGCTGTCCAGTGTTGGAAATGGAAAGATTTGGCCAGCTTGATTTGAGTCTGAGACAGAATTCATCTTTCCTCCTTGAGATTTATATAGGAATAGGTATACAGAATTTTTCATTATGTCGCCCTGGGAAAATCATTTAACCTCCCTGGACTTCAGTTTTGTCTTCTTCAACATGAAGAGATTCAACTAATTGATCTTTATTGTCCATTCTCTTCTTAACATTATATGTCTTTATATATTGCTGATCTATGCCAACATACATATATGACTTAAGGAAAAATGCTGAATACAAGCCTCTTCAAAAACACAGGTTCTGGAAAGAAATAACTACTTTTTTTTTGAGCTGTATGACCTTAATCTCTTTCTTCCTCTTTAAAAGAAAAAAAATAGAATAAGAGAATTCCATAATTCTTTCCAGCTCTACATCTTTCTTTATATGTGTGTGTCTGTGTGTGTGTGTGTGTAGGTTTTTTGCAAGGCAAATGGGGTTAAGTGGCTTGCCCAAGGCCACACAACTAGGTCATTTATTAAATGCCTGAGACTGGATTTGAACCCAGGTACTCCTGACTCTAGGGCTGGTGCTTTATCCACTACGCCACCTAGCCGCCCCTCTACATCTTTCTAACTTCCCTTTTATCCATTCCTACTCATCATCTTCTGTTCACCCCTTTTCTCCTTTTTCTTTCTGTGTGACACCTCACAGTCTCTGCACCTATCTCTCTGCAGATCTCTCTGTCTCTTCATCTCTCTGTCTCTCTCTGACTGTCTTTCTTCCTCTTCCTTTCTACATGTATATTTTGGTGATAATATTACTCCACCCATCCCTTTCTTTAACCATGTTTTTTGCTGATGGCATCACCATTCTTCCAGTCATTCAGGCTCAAAATTTTGAAATCATGCTCAATGTTTCTTTTGCCTTCTTCCTCTCCCCTAAGTTCAGTAAATTGCAAAATCTTATTGTACCTATATACATCTATCACATACTTATCCCCTTTTTTCCTCTTCAATAGTGGAAATGACTTTTTACTCGGACCATTTCAGTAGCTTCTGAATTGGTCCCTAGGAATCCAGCACCTTCTTTCATTAATCTATCCTTTACAAATTGACATTCTTAAAACACAGACTTCCTGACCATGCCTCCCTCCTTCTAAAAATTCAAATAACATGCAAAATTTTCATCTTGGTCTTTAGAGTAGAGGTTTACAATATAAAATTGACATCTTTCTAGTCATTTCATGTTACTCACCTATATTCACTTTTCCCCCTTATTTTATTTTTAATTATGGAATAAAACAAGCATTTCCATAAAAGTACAAAAAAGATGATAATACATGAAACTGTAAATCTGCTATGCATAACTTGCTACTCCTTATCATGGATTTTTCCCCTTTTTTTCTGTTCTCTCTCCCCTTACCTAGAGATGACTACCATTAGAAACAAATATATATGTATATGCATATATATATATATATATATACACACATATGCAAAATTATTCTATCCCTACTTCTATTTATCAGTTCCTTCTCTGGATTCAGCTAAGATCCTTCTTCATATGTCCTTTATAGTTCATTTGGGTAGTTATAGTAGAAAAATTACTTAGCCATTCTTAAAAATCTATTGATATTACCATATTCAATGTTCTCTTGGTTCTGTTTATTTCCCTCTTCATTATTCTTGCAAGTTTTTCCATGTTTTTCTAAAATCTTTGAGCTCATAATTTCTTATATTATGATAATATTCTGTCACAATTATAGATCACAACTTAATAAGCATTCCTGTAATTTCCATAATTTCCATTGCCACCATAAAAAGAACACCTATAAACATTTTAGAACATAAAGATTCTTTTCTTTTTTCCCTAATCACCCATGGAAATAAAGCAGTGGTATTGCAGAGTCAAAGACTTTGGGAGTTTAATGACTCTTTGGGCATAATTCTAAATTTCTCTCCAAAATTCTGGAATTATTTCACAATTCCACCAACAATGAACTAGCATACCAATTCCTTTAACACGCTCTATAAAATTTGTTGCTTTCTTCTATTATCATTTTGGAGAGTCTGGTAGGTATAAAATGACACCTCAAGGTTGTTTTATATTTTTATATTATATTAAATTATATGTCAAGGTCATAATGTCCCCGATGTTCATTTTCCATTCCAGTAAAAATGGGCTTCTAGTTGTTCTTTAACAACATTCCACCTCTCATCTCTGTGACTTTAAACAGGTCATCCTTCATGTCTGGGTTAAAACGCTAATTTCTTGTAAGCTTCAGACCATGTGCTACCTCCATGCCACTTTTTCTGATCCTTCCAGATTTTAGTTATGTCTCCAAATTTCTTTGTTTTAATTTGCACATATTTTGTATAAATTTATTTGCCTATAGGTTTCATTATTCTATAGAAAATAAATTGCTTGAGGGAAGGGACTGTTTTCATTTATGGGTTTGAATCTACTGTTCCTAGCACAGATGCTTAACAAATTGAATTAAAAGAAATGGTATAATTCCCAGCCTGAGTTAATTCTGGTGACTAATGACTTAAGTAAGTTAATTCTTAGCTGAGAAGAAAGAAGACTATTTACCAAATTGGTATGTATGCTATATCCTCTTGTGTCAGGAGAATGCAGTAGTAGTTTGGAGGAGGAGGCAATATGATGTGGATATAGTAAATGCAAGGTAATTTGATGACAGTGAGAACATTACCAGTTGGGCAGAATGGGGAGGAAGGCAGAAATAATAGAACTTTCAAAGAAGAAGAAGAAGTATCTTTTCTGTGCCACCAACAAAGTAAGAATGGGAGGAAGAGAAAAGAATGTAAACATATGGATGAAGAATATGGAATGTCTGATTTGAGAAACAGTAGTTTACTTTGTCTGCAAGTTAATATGATGAGGAGTGTTATGAAATAAATCATCCTGAGAAGCTAACATCCTTAAATGTTGAAGTGTTTGTACTTCATTCTTGAAGGAAAAGTGATTCACTGACAGTTTTAAAATTATTAATATCTTTTAATTATCATTTTTATTTCCAAATATACTCCTTCTTCCTCTAGAGCAAAGAATAAAAGAAGAGAAAAGGATGGGTTGGTTAAACTAATTTATCATTGAAGTCTGGGATGGACATTTTCTGAACTCATAGTTTCTTATCTATGTAAAGAAGAGACTGAGAAGCATTTTGATATCTATTCTTCAAGGTTAGGCTTGTTCATACACAGAATTCAAGTTTTGTTGTTCTTGCCATTTACTTTGTCATAGTAATTGGTTTCCTGGTTCTTTGTACTTCACTTGAATCAGTTCAAAGAAGCCTTTCTCATGCTTTTCTTATTCTTTATTTTGATCATTTCTTACAGTATAGTGAATTTTTTTATTACTTTCACATACTACTTGTTTAGCCCTTCCTCAGTAGATGGGTAAACACTTTGCTTCAAATTTTTTACTGTGACAAAAAGTACCTCTCTAAATATGTTGGATGTTTCATATCTTTTTTCCTTCCTCAAGTTTCTTAAACTATATCTTACAGTTATGGATCCTACCCTAAATTTGTAAAGAAGAGTCTATTCATTTGTGAGTTCCCTCTTTTTTTCCTATTCTCATAGCTAAGGACCCACCCGAATAAAAGAATTTACTAAGAAATTAGAATTCTTCATTTCTGAGTTTCCTTTTTTCTCTTTATATTCAACAGCCATTTGAAATCATCTTCCCACCCGATTCTCTCCTTTATTCCAGTTCCTTAAGAAAAGTTGGTCTCTTGCTCCCCTTTTTTCTTCTCTTCCTCTTCCCTCTCATTTTCCTTCTCCTTCTTCTCATTTTCATCCTTTTCTTTTCCTACTCTTCTTCCCTTCCTCCTCCCCATTTTCCTCCTCTCCTCCTCCTCCTCCTCCTTCTTTCTTCTTCACATATTTAAAGGATCTTTATTTCCTGGCAACCTCTGAAATAGAATTTCCCCCCTTCTCCTTTTTTTATTTTTAAATTTATTTTAAACAAAATAAGAAAAAAAGCAATATTGCCAAATACACAGCAGAACATGACAGGATTCAATATAAAGTAATACATTTTTGTTACAAGAAAGCATATATAATATATGTTGCTCATAGTGATAAAACATGTCCATCTTTATTTTGCTTCTTTGTAGCTTTTCTTTTATCTGCTGTGTACTTCTTACTTTATTTTTCTCTCTCCTACCCCTCTCTCAAGATGACTGCAATTAAGTGTGAGCAAATTCATATACACACACACACACATATATATATATTTACATAGCTATCCATATGAACACATATACACTACACAACACACATATATACACATATACACAGTTATCTATAATAATATACAAATATATTTATATATATACATACTCATCAGGAATACATTTAAGACCACACTATGCTTATTTCCTGTTGTCCTCTGCTTCTCTGAAGGTGGATACCATCTTCCTCTATAGATTCAAGTCGTTGCATATTTTTCTAAATCTGCTAGGTCCTTGTTTCCTATACCACAGCAATATTTTAACCTTATACTATCTAGTTATGTTAAATACTTTAAAACAATATTGATTAAAATGACTGATATATTGTTTAGCTTCTCTATTTTTTTGCTTTTAATTAAATTTATTTTGTTATTTTGTCTGAGATCTTGAATACTACCTCTGCTTTATATTTTTACATAATAAATTCTACTTTTGACCTTTATGTTTGTGTGTCTCATTTTTATAGCATTTTCTAAAAACAACCTTTCATTGAATTGAAATTTTTAATCTGCTATCTCTTTCTATTTTATGGGTGAATTAATCCCATTCATATTTTAAGCTTTAGTTACTTGTTTTTTCCCTTTCCTGTTTTTCTCACTATCCTTATACCCTATTCCTATCCCTCCTCACTCTTCTGCTTTAGATCTTCTTTACCTAGGCTCTCTTCTTTATATGAATTGTTCACCTACTCGTCTCTTTTCTCCAGCAAATTGCTTCCACAAACATTTCCTCCTTTTACCTCAGTCACTCTATCCACTGGCTTTTTCCTTTGCTGTCTAAAAACATGCCCAAATCTCTCTTAACCATAACCCTCTACTAGACCCAACTATTACCAATAACTATCTACTTTTGTCTCTCCTCTCTTTAATGATTAAACTTCTAGAAAAAAAACTATTTTACTAGTTTCCTCCATTATATCTCTTCAGTCTGTTGCACTTTTGCTTCTAAATTGTGTATTCAACTGAAATTTCTCTCTGTCTGAAATTATTCCTACCTCTTAGTTAGGAAATGTGATAGCCTTTCCTAAACCCTCATCTTTCTTGATAACACTACTGTATTTGACAAGGTTGACCACCCTCTTTTCTCCTGTTTATTCTCTTCTCTCTTGATTTTTATAGTATTGTACTTTTGGCTCTCCTCGGTTTCTTTACTAGATAATCATCCGTATATTCCAAGGTTCCATCCTGTTTTCTCTCTATTTTCTACATTCTCTCAATGGGTGTCCTTATAATTTTTGCACAAATTATATCCTGCCTTTGTTTCTTTCCTAAGATCCATTTCTTTACCACCAAATACCTAATGAATATTTTGAACTGAGTGTCCCATAGGTATCTCAACCTCAATATGGCCAAAACTGAACTCTTCTTTCCTCCACTCACACCACTTCCCAACTTTGTAAGATTTTGTTATGGGTACCCTTACCCTTTCAGTTTCTGAATTTCAACTTCAGTGTCATCCTAAACTTATAACTTTCACTCACCCCACAGTTGACAGTAATTAGTTTCTATACCTTATAATTTCTACTTCCATTATATCTCTTGAATCTCTCCCCCCTTGTTTTCATTTATACAGTCTGAATTTCAGCCAGGTCTTTATCAAATCCCAACTTCTCTATTGAATTTGACCTTTCTGACTCTGATTTCTTCCCATTTTAGTCCACCTCCCATGTAGACAAGCAAAGCAATTTTCCTAAAGTGTAGGTCTGACTTTATCATTCTCCTATTCAACTATGCTCTTTGGCATGTGAGGTCCTTTACAACTTTTCCAACTACTTTTATAACCGTATTATTTACTGTTCTCCTTCATGCACATTCTGCTTCAGTCAATCAGATCTTTTAATTATATTTCAAATGCACAGTTCTCCATTCACCACTCTTTATCTTTTCAGGGATTTTCCCATGCCTGGAATTCACTCACTTCTCACTTCCTTTTTAAAATACTCCCTTAATTTCTTCAAGACATAGCTCAAATTCTATCTCCTACATGAAGCTCTTCTTGATTCTGCCAGTTTCCAGTACTTTTTAAATTTAAAAAATTGAAAGTACCTATATATGCACATATTATCTTCTCTACATAACTCTTTGGCAACAGGAAACATTTCACCTTTGTTTTTGTATCCTTATCATCTGAGTGCTTGGTACATGGTAGATATTTCTTACGTTAAAATTATTCATGTATTTATTTTTGTAAACATTCATTATCTTTTCTTCCTACCGTCCTGATCCCCAAATGAGCAATTAAAAAATAGAACCCTCGTAAAAATGTACAAATCTCCACAAAAATTCCTATATTGCTCATGTTCATAAGCTTATGCCTTTTCTGCCTTTTGAGAGTGGAAGGCAAGTTTCAAATGCAAAATTAATATTAAATGAATTTAATGAATTCAAAATGATTAGTATGCTTGGGCTTTTAAAAAAATCTTTAACATCCTTGCAATACATACCTATGGATGGTAACTCTGGATCAAAGGACATAGACATTTGAGCTACTTTCTTGGTATTATTGTAAACTGTTTTCCAGAATGGTTGACCTTGGAAACGTTTTGAACATGGAAGCAATATGGTCCAGCCCTGAATTTTAGAAAGATAATTTTGGCAGATTTTTGAGGATGAATTGGAGAAGGGAGAGATTAGATTCAGGTAGGCCAATTTGTTCATTTTTACAACCATTCAGGTGAGAGGGAATGAGAGTTTTAATCAAGATGATGATTGTGTAAGTAAAGAGAATGAAAAAGATATAAGAAATGATAAAATGGTAGAATTGACAAGACTAGGCAACTGACTGGAAATAAGATTGAAACAGAAGGAAGAATCAGACTCCAAGGTTATAAACATGGATGCTTGGAATGATGTTAATTATCTCAACCCAAATAGGTTATTCTGAAGAAGAGAAACAATGAGGTAATTCTTTTTTATAATCTAACCATTAAATGTTCCACTGCAGCCTATGCCAGTTTCCTCTTGTTTTGTCTACTGAGGAGAGAGAGAACAGCTGATCTGCATCTTCTTATAGTTCTGCAGAAGTGAATGAACACATTTTATGCTTTCAAACTCACAGCCTTCAGGGAGGATAGCCCCAGTGTCATCTCTGACACAGAGTTTTCTCGGTCCCTGTTTTTAATAATATCCATGGACTATTCTTTCTCAGTTCATCATTTTTGTCTCTCTCAGTTCTTGCTGCCAACAAGTACTTCTTTGTTTTTGTCTTTTTTTTCTCCCTTGTAGTTGTTTGTTTACACTTAAAAATATGGTGACAAACAGCTGTATGGATAGAATGACATCAATTCATAGATGGGGGAGTTATAATGGAGGTCCTCCTTCCCTTCCTTCCCATTATCAAACTGTCCAGTATTCATCTAGCATGACAAGTCTGGCAAATTCCAGTTGGGGACTGTCTACTTTTTCCTTCTATTTACTGGGCATCCCAGGGCTAGAAGAGAGCCAACATTGGATTGCACTTCCTCTGGGTAGTCTGTATTTTCTTGCCCTCGTGGGCAATGTCACCATTCTCTTCATCATCCGAACTGACACATCACTCCATCAGCCAATGTACCTGTTCCTGGCCATGCTCGCTGCCATTGACCTCATCCTTGCCTCATCCACAGCACCGAAGGCACTGGCTGTGCTTATGTCCCATTCCTGTGAGATATGGTACCCTGCCTGCCTCACTCAGATGTTTTTTATCCATGCCTTCTCTTCTATGGAGTCAGGTGTCCTGGTAGCAATGGCTCTGGATCGCTATGTAGCTATCTGCTACCCACTACACCACACTACCATCCTTACTCCAGGGATCATTGGACGTATTGGATTGATGGTACTAGCCCGGGGACTGATTCTACTCATACCCTTTCCCATTTTGTTGCGTCGCCTTATCTTCTGCCAGAATTTGGTTATCAGTCATGCCTATTGTGAACATATGGCAGTGGTGAAGTTGGCCTGCTCAGATACCACTGTGAATCGTGCATATGGACTAATGGTGGCACTGCTGGTTGTGGGATTTGATGTGTTTGCCATTGGCATCTCTTATTCCCTTATTCTCTCTGCTGTTCTGAAGGTCCCTGGTCGTGATGCCCGACTCAAAGCATTTGGTACCTGTGGTTCACATATCTGTGTCATCCTAATTTTCTATGTTCCTGGGATGTTTTCTTTCCTTACTCATCGCTTTGGTCACAATGTGCCTCACCATGTCCATGTCCTTCTGGCCACTCTCTACCTCTTGGTGCCACCAGCACTCAACCCCCTTGTCTATGGGATAAAGACACAGCAGATCAGACAGCGTGTGCTTAGGGTTTTCTGTGTCAAGGTGTGGGCTTGACACATATTATCTTTTATTTATCTGAACAAGCTGCTTGTCTGGTATAATCTAAAGTATCATTGAGAAGGTGATGGAGTGTATTTCCTAAGGAAATTTGTTTTTATGAATATTTCCTGATGGTAAAAGAACTTCAGTGATCTGATTTATTGAATGAATATCTTTGTGGTATGGTTTCATAGGAGTGGACCACATTGCTCATATATCCTCTGGGGAGGAAAATTGAAGTTGAGAGCAATAAAACTTGGTGGGAACTCTGGTAAAGTTCACACGAAGCTGGTGGCACTTTTATTCTAGAAAATGACACTTTAGGTCTTTCATATAGGGAAATGAAGCTCTGAGATCTGAATATTTTCCCCATAATTAGGTAATTATGGAAGATTAAGCCCACAGGGATGGAGGCCTGAAGCATGAGCCTTGAATCATGGAAGATTATAGGATAATGAAAGGAATGTGTTCTCTTTCTTTAGCACCTGAGAAGGTCCTCTTTCTAACTTCATTTCCTTACAATGTGATCAATTTTTAAGGTATTATTGACATTGAAAATTAGATTTATTTTTAAGTTTTCCGTTTAAACCACCAATGTCTATAATATCTGACTTTAATTCTATCCTATTCTGTTCCTTAGTTTCTTACTTACCTTTCTATTAGAGTTGTTTAAATTTAAGAGTCATATTGAAGTTATCCATAATTGTAATCATTTTATCTAAGAATTTTGGCAAGTCAGTTAGTTTTTCCTGTAAGTACTTATCACACCATGCCATTCAACACAAATATATCTTAAATTGATTTTGTTTCATTATTTATGATGCTTTTAAATGTAATTTGGCTTCCTTGTTTTATCTTTTATGCCAGTATCTATTTTTACTGCCATTAAATGAAGATTGTCACTTTTCTTTTGAATTTAACTGGAGCATGATAAATCCAACTCCAATGTTTTATTTTAACTTTATATGAATCTTTCTAGTTTGTTTTTTCTTTTTTTAGGCAATCAGAGTTAAAGTGATTTACTCAATGGTCCCACAGCTAGGAAGCTAGTAACTGAGGCTGAATTTGAACTCAGGTCCTCCTGACTCAAGGGCTGGTACTCTGCCCATTGTGCCTCCTATCTACCTCTGAATGCTTGTATTTTTAGTGGATTTCTTATATTCAACAAATTGTCGGGTTTATTTATTTATTTTTATTGAATACTCCATTGTAGCTATTTTGTTGATCTGGGATAACAGCAACCTGGACCTGAAACAAAAGTAGTCAACAGCAGTGAACCCAGTGAATGAAGTTCCAAGAGGAAGATATAAAACAGCATCCTGAGAAAACTCCCTCCATTAATGCTATCCATATTTACCTTGGATATCCATTTTCATTGTGAAAGAACTCCAGCTTCTCTGAGAAAAGAACTAGTCTAAAAAACTTTACAGATGTGTACCTCAACATTTTCCTCAAGTCATGTTTAGACTATTACTCTTTGGTAATTTTTATTATAATGCAAGCACTTGTCAAAAATAATTATGATCATTTATCTTCCATGTTAATATGGTGGGGTTATGAGAGGATATTGTTCTGAACATTTGTTGATGTCACCATTAACAGATTCACAATGAATTTACAATTTTCCCAGACCATCATGAGAGTATGGATAATTCTACAAGCATTAGCATTTTAGACTCCAGGCATAACATAGAATATGAGGTCTTTCAGTCCAGGCCCTGATTTTCATTTTTTTGTTTTTATTCCTAGTGTTTAGAACAGTGTCTGACCCATAGTAAACTATTAATTAATGCCTGTTGACTTTACTAGACTCCATACTTTTAGCAAGAATTTAGCTAAAGTATATTTAACTCATACCTATCACATTAAAATCCTATTCTGATGCTTCCTTGTGTCTACTTCTTAGCTCATTTTTTCTATCATCTTCCATTTTATTGATAAGCTAACCTCATAAACATCCATGATTATGACTGGTAAGTTGTTTTTCCCCCTCCATCAAATATTATCATAACATTTTATTTTTGATTTATTTGAAAACAGAAATAAATAAAAATGGGCTAGCTATGATTTTTTAAAATTTATTTTTGTATTTTTTATTTTATTTTCCCCTTGGTTACATGCAAAAACATGTTTCAACACTCACTTCCAAAAACCTTGAGTTCCAGATTCTCTCCCTTATCAATTATTTCATCTTGACTTCTTCTGCTTTTTTATCCTCTGTCCATCCATTTCATTAGGACTCAGAATTTTTCCTTGGTCTTATTTTCTCTTTATAGTGTCTCCTATGGTATCGCCACTCACTTTAATGACTTGACTCCAAGAAACCATAGCATACCCAGTGACTACACCCCATGAAAATATCTAGTCAGATGGGCTCAATCAAGTTGAAGAGAAATGACAGACCTCAAATCTGTTGATAAGTTAGGGAGATGTCTAACCCCAAAATTTCCCCAGGGAACTGGATGGATAAAAACTTTATTCCAATAGCCATGAAGATGACTGGAGCAAACACTGTGGAATGCTTTGAATTTGGACAGACATTTAAGATATATTTGTCTAGCAATTTAAGATTTGCAAAGTGCTTTATATAAATTATCTCATTTGATCACATAGCCACTCTGGCAGGTAGGTTTCCCTATTTTTATGGATGAGGAAACTGAGATATATTAAATGACTTTCCCCCATTTTAATAGATGAGGAAACTGAGATATGTTAAATGACTATCCAGGGTAACATAGCTACTAAATATCTGAAGTGGGATTTGAACTCACATAGTCTAGATTTCAGGACTAGTCATTGTACTATCTTCATGGCCTTTAGATATTTCTCTTTTTGCATCAGTCTCAGTTTTTTTAATTCACAGTCACCAACATAGTTCAGGTTAGTCTGTCCTTACCGAGAATATTTCAGTAGCCTATTTTCCAATCCATTTTTTTTTCACATTGCTGCCCAAGTAATTAACCTAATGTACTGGATTGACCACATCATTTTTTTAATTTATTTAAGGAAATGGGGTTAATTGACTGTCCCAGGATCACACAACTAGGCAATTAAGCATTTGAGGTCATATTTGAACTCAGGTCCTAGGTTCTCTATTCACTGTGGAACCTAGCTGCCCCAACCACATCATTTTAAAATTCAAACAATTCTGTGTCTTCCCCAATAACTTCAGAAATAATGATAGCCTTCTGATTCTGATACTTAAGGTTCTCCACAATATGACTTCAAATTAATTTTCTTCCCCTATCTCATTGCTTCTTTCCAATACTCTCTATTCCAACAAAATTGCACTATTTCTTCTCTGATATTATTTTTTTCCCTTTCCATAGCTCTCTGACTTTGCTCATGCTGCCACTATTCCTATAATAAATTCTGCCTCATTTTTTTATCTTTTGAAGTCCTCTTCCTTCAAGGTGCAATTCAGTAGTCATCTTTTTCATGAACCTTCCCCATTCATCTTCTTGGTTCTCTTTAAATTACTCACAGCACTTTGCATGTGCTTACTTTCTTCTGCTTTGCATCTTAGTTATTTGTATTGTGACCCTGGTTTGGAGCATAGGACTTCACATAATAATAAAATCTTTGTTTAATGAGTGAAACATTGGTCAAAATTTTTTTTATAAAAACTTAAGACCTCTGTGCTGAAAACTAACCAATAAGGATATCTAGTAGTCCCTGATTTTATCATTTTGGTTATCAAAGTTTAAGACACTCAATTTTCCTTCAAAAATTGGCAATGTCATTTCCCCAGCAGGATTACCCACAAAGTGAACGATTAATGAGAAAGGGTAGTTAGAAATAGCATTGAAGAAAATGGTGATACTTGTTAGAGTTTCTGAAATGAGTTTTGGAAACAGGACTTAGGGTCCCTTTAGGGATCAAACTAAAATTAAAAGGACTTTATAACCTTATGTCATATAAAGACTTAGGACAGAAGCATTGATTCCATTAGAAAGAGAATGCAATAAAAAGAAAGACTAAATAACTTTAGATTCTCATTAGCTAGCTGTTTTGTGTTCCAAAAGAGCTTCTTCCCTGAAGTCTGAGATTCTAGGAGTTCACAGACCCCTCTTACAGATCTGAGAGAAAAAGAGATAAGATGTGGAAAGAATCAGAAAGAGACACGGAACTAAACAGAGACAGAGAGATAAAAGCTGACTGCATAAACTGAAAAGAACATAACTGAGAGAGAATATAACTGAATACATAAACTGAAACTTAACCTTTGGGCTCTAAGCTAAAGGAAGAGAGCAACCCAGTCCAGAAAAAATAGAGTTGGGGAGAGCAAAGACCTTGTACCCTCACAAAATTGTGAAGTAAGATACTAGCACACACACAGAGTATGTGTGGCTTGTATAAATTCCCCATGTCGGGGAGAAATTAGAGATTTCAAGATTCATGGAAGTTCTTTGGAGAAATGGTGGAACAGGTGTAGACTTTCTATATCCAGTTCCAGTAGACTAACCATGTAGTTAGGAGAAAGCATTTTTATTGTGTGGCTAGAACTGCTCCTTCCCCACTTTGGAAGTTTAGAAACAGAAATAGTTAAGAATTCCTTTCATTTAGTATTAAAGTCCTTGGTTAAGAATTATCCCAACAAGCTTTGAAAGAAAATCTACATTCTCTTTGTCTCTGTGTTTCTCTCCTTTCTCTCTGCCTCCCAGTAACATATTACAAATTGATCATTGCTTCTTTCTTACTTACAACCTATCGCCAACAATGAAATGCTTACAAATCAGAAATTTCTATGATTGTCCAAACTGTCTTTTAGCCATCATTCAATATTAATTGAACAGAAATATAAGCAAAAAATTTAAGGAACAGGCAGAATTTGAGTTTTTCATATGATCTCCAGTTCAAGGAGGGAGAGAAGAACTTTCCCAAATGGAAAGTTCATTACTGACATATTTTTCCATATACACTTCAGGCTGTTCTTTTGACCTTAATGATAGCCATGGTAACAGCTGAATTCCATTGCCCTCAATCATCTCTTCATTTGCTCCATTTTCACTTAAAAACCTTGTGTCAAGTGTTTGAATTCATTTCTACATTGTGATCATATTTTATCTGAGATATTTCTAAGGCAAGGAAAAGGTAACACCACCCTTTAAAGGCATAACCCCCCTTTCACCTCTATATCAAAATAAGCTGAATGTTTCTATCCCATCCAGTTGATTTCATCTTGGCTACCCTAATACCATTGGTAGGGGGAGTATGATCCTTTTCCTTATAGTCAAGGATTTTAATTTCCTTGCAAAATCAATTGGGGTGCATGTGATTTCTGTTAGATCTAACTATCCTATGATCTGGCAATTTATCTGCCCCTAAACTTTAAGTTCTAGGGCAACTAGGAGGCACAGGACATAGAGACCCATCTACCTGAAGTCAAATCTGGCCTCAAGACACTTACCAGCTATGTTACCTTTGGGAAGTCATTTAACCTTTCTGTATCAGTTTCCTCATCTATAGAATGAGATGGAGAAGGAAATTTCAAACTACTCCAGTATCTTTGCCAAGAAAACCCCAACTCATGATGAGTTGGGCATGACTGAAGTGATTGAACCAACCCCCCCTGAAGTTATTATTCCTAATTTTCAAGGATTTTGACATCTGTTTCTCTGTTTTCATATCTTCCCTTCTTCCTGACTATCGTATGGAACTTTAGTGTCTATAAAGATACTTCTTAAAATTCTTTAACATCTTAGTTCCTCAGCCTTTTCCCATCAAAATGGTCTATTCCTTCACCTCACCCCAGGCACACTTATGTATGGTTACACACCATTATCACACAATTTTTCTATAAATTGCTTCACTTCCCTATTTAGAAACTGGCATTTCCTTGTCTGGTCATAAATTTTTATTATTTCACCCCTCATTATGCTGCCCCTCCAAAACCTATTCTTTGCCATCATAGAAGTTTATAATCTCTCCACTCTCCAATAGTTTATCAGACTACTAATATATTTCTGACTTCGCTTTCTTCCCTCTCCAATTTCAATCCAATAATTAATCATTTCAACTTTATATTGTCCTCTGCTCTTGAATCTTTTGCCTCCTTGATCTATTACCATTTACTTTTTGCTATTGAGTGTAGGGTGTGTTCAAGGAAGACTAGTATCTTTGGTGTGAAGGGTGAGGGTGGTACCAAAACTTTTTCAGGCTGCTTTCCACTTTTTGGCATCCACCCGAGTCACCTAACTCTCATCTGTGGTTCTGATTTGCTGTACCATGTACAGCAGTCACACCTTGGTAAGTTATTTTGTCAGATGGGGTAATTAAGTGGAAGGTAACTTAGGGGGTGTCAAATCCATTGGTGAGTTAGGGGAATATCTACCAAAAGCATCTGAAGTTTTTCACTGGTGGAATGAGTGAACAAAAACAATTAGTTATGATGGCCATGAAGTCAGCTGAAGTATGTGATATGGAACACTTAGAGCTTGGTTAGACTTTTAAGATACCAAGGCCATCCTCTGCATCTTAAACCATCACCAGTTGCCTTGACTCTGTTTTGCCATTGAATTATGATGATTTTGGAAGAAAAGTGAGGCCATGCTTTTGCCATTCCTTTCAAAGTCCTCTGGTGACAGGTGACAAATTAGCAAGTGCAGATATACTGGGAGCTGCATCCACAACCTGCACACAGGTGGCTTAGGCCATAGGAGATGACCCCAGTCATCTGGGATCATCCCAGCTATCAGATTGGGATTTTACAGCTTCCTGAGCATCTGAGCAGCCTTTAAAGATCACACTGCTCACCTCCTGTAAGGAAGAGGTTAGAAAATGTGTCTGCTTACCTAACCCTCACCTGATTACCACAGCAGGTTATATTAAAGCAATTTTTGATCTTCTTCCTCTGCAGATTTCTGATCTTTTGTCATTTCTCTTTCAAATGAAAAATGGGTTGATGAGAAATGATGGAGCTGGACTCTAAGAGACAGGAGTTTTCTAGGCTATCAGACTCAGACCTGCTTTTCAAAGTTTGGATGAAGAACTCATATCTCAAATTCTAGTTACTAGTTGAAAAGAACCAAATAAACACATACCTTGTGCACAAATATCATTGCATATTTTTTATGCCAATAGCTCTTTATGAAAGCAGGACACATAACCTCTTACTCCCTCCTAAGAAACATAAGAAGTCAAAGAGGAAGAAGAGATGCTTGGCAAAAATGAAATCACATAAAATTGAACCAATTCTCAGGATTTCAGAGTTGATGATTACCAGAGTGCAATACAGAGGATTTTTCCCCTCTAAAGAAATATCTAGATTACTGATAACCTATGACTTCCCTCTTCAGACAGATGGGAAATTTGAGCAAAGAGATTGTTTGGTGTTGGTTCCATAAAAACCCACAGAATGGTTCCTATTCTTGGGTTTGACAGATTTTAATAGGGGTTTTTTCTCACTACAAATCTATTTTTCATTAATCTGACAAATATTTGTTATATCTATTTCCTGTGATACCCATATCACCACATCCTTTCACTCCTCAACTAGGCAGGGAATTGCATTCAAAGATATTGATCTTCCTTTCTTTTGTTCAAGTCCTCTGAATGAATTTGAATTATGAGGCAAGAAGGATAGGGGACAAGATACCATCAAAGAACAAGACCTAAGATCAGAGAAATACTTTGCAGATGAAATGTGATAGAATCATTTTATTTCATCATAGAGAATAACATCTGATCTAGAGCATAGACCATTTATTTTGTTGGATTATTCATCAAAAATAGCAGCAATATTTATTTTGGGAAATGAGAAATCTGAAGGGAATGTGTTACATTAATTCTCTTTATATTGTCAACTTGTATTTATACATGATTTTTTAGATTTATGGAACACTTTCTACACAACAACCCTGTGAAGTAGGTAGTACAAGAATCATAAGTCTTAGAGAAATTCAACGTCTTTATTGTGTTTAGCCACACAGGACATATCAGAAGTGGTGTTCAAACCTAAGGCTCCTAGCTTCAGGTTCACTGCCTTTTCCACTGTATCATACAGTTTTCCAGAGCTGTTATGCACAAGATTGCTTGCCCTGGCTTTTCTTAAGTTCCAATTCAAATATTATCTTCTCCAAGAAGCCTTTCCCATTCTGCCTTAATTCTAGGGTTTTTTCTTTATTGATTTTTGCCAATTCTTATCTTATTTTTACATAACTGTGTTTTTTGTTGTCTCCTTAATTAGACTGTGGTGTCTATGAGAACAGGGACATTTTTTTGCTTTCATTATGCTCCTTAGCATAAAGTACTTAGTACTTTGACATACAGTGCATAATGAACTTAGTACACTGACAACAGGCCCCTAATAAATGCTTGTTAACGAAGAGGTTTGTATAAAAAAGATGTTCATTGGATAGTCAAATTCCTCTGTTTGGCATTTAAAACCTCTCCCAGGGGGCAGATAGAGCACAGGCCCTGGAGTCAGTAGGACTCGAATTCAAATTCAGCCTCAGGAACTTAACAATTACCTAGCTGTGTGATCTCAGACAAATCACTTAACCCCATTGCCTTGGAAAAAAACTAAACCTGCCCCCCCCACCCCCCAAATGAGTGAAAACCTCTCCCAGTCTATTTCTAACCTATTTTTTCAGATTTCTCCCCAGAACATTCTACAATCCAATTAAGCTAACGTACTTGCTATCCCCCTCATAGGACATCCCATCCTTCTCTCTTCCTTTGTATAGGTTGACCCCCTTTCTCAGTAACTACATTTTCACATTATTATTTTTACTTTCTTTCTCCAAAGTTCAAGGTAAATACTACCCCCAACATAAGTACTTTCTAATCATCTCTGTTGCTAGTGTCTTACATTCTGCAACTACTGTGAATTTACCTGTTCTTTGTTTAGCATATGTTTTATATTTACTTACATGTATACATAGAATCACAAAATTTAGGAGTTGGAAAGTACTTCAATAGTCATACTAAAAAAATGTATTGCTTCTCCCTATAGATTATATAAACCCCTTGAAATTAGGGGCTTATATTTTTGTCTTTATGTTTCCAGTGTCTAGCATAGAGTCTGGCACTTTTTAAATGTTTTATGCTTAATTTATTAATTAATAAAATTCTATAAAACTGCCTACCTGCTTGTAGTGGAGAATCCAATTTGAACTCTCCTCTACCAATATGTGAGGTTATGCTTTTATAAGACAAAACAATAATAAAACAGTATTTGGAGGGTTCCTGATTCCTTTCTTTTTTAATATCTTAAATATTTTATTTATTTTTCCAATCACATGCAAAGATAGTTTTCCAGCAACCATTTTTGTAAAGTTTTAACTTTCCCATTTTTCTCCCTCCTTCTCTTCTCTCCCCCCTTCCCCTCACAGAAAGCAATCTAAAATAGGTTATATGTATAACTATGTTTAACATATATCCATTTTAATCATAAATAGAAAGAACTTCAAATTTGGTATTTGGATTTTTAATTTGCTTCCCCCGCCCAGCTTTTTAAATTGTATGCCCAACTCATTGATCTCTTCTTATTTTATTCCTGTAAATATTTAGAGATATAAAATTTCCCCTAAAAACAGCTTTTCCTGTAACCCACAAGTTTTGGAATGTTGTCTAATTATTGTCCTTGTCTATTGAATTTATCATGTCTATAAATTGTTCATTCATTTACTTAATTCTTCAAAACTGTTATTTAGTTTCCAATTAATTTTAGTCTATCTTTCCATTCCTTTATTGTATGTGATTTTAATTGCATCATAATCATAAAAGTACACCTTAATATTTCTTCCTTTCTGCATTTGATTGTGAAGATTGTATAACCTAATATATGGACAATTTTTGTGATAGGTGCCATGTACTGCTGAGATAAAGATAAATTCCTTTTGATCCCCATTCAATTTTCTCCAGAGTTCTCTCATATCTAACTTCTTCTAATATTCTATTCACTTCCTTAACTTCCTTCTTATTTATTTTATGGTTAGATTTATCTAAATATGAGAGAGGGAGTTTGATGTTCCCTCAACAGAATAGTTTTGCTGTCTATGCCTTGCTATTACTCATTAAACTTTCTAAGAATTTGGATGCTATACCACTTGTTGCATAAATGTTTAAGACTGAACTTATTTCATTGTCTATGGTACCTTTTAGGTACTATTATTATTTAGGTATTCTTTCCTTTTGTTTTTGCAAGGCAATGGGGTTAAGAGGCTTGCCCAAGGCCACACAACTAGGTAATTATTGAATGTCTGAGGCCGGATTTGAACTCAGGTACTCCTGACTCCAGGGCCGGTGCTCTATCCACTGCATCACCTAGCCACCCCTATTATTTACTTTCTTAACCCTTTTAATGGGAAAATATTTATGTTTTTTCCTTTTCTGAGATCAACATTACTACCCCTGATTTTTTTCATTTCAGCTGAAGCACAATGTAATCTACTTCAGTCTTTTATCTTTACTCTGTGTGTATCTCTCTGTTTCAAATGTCTTTCTTGTGAACATCTTGTAGGATGCTGGTTTTTAATCCATTTTGCTATCTTCTTCTGTTTTATGGAGAGTTCATCTCATTCACATTCACAGTTTTAATTACTAACTCTTCATTACTCTCCATTCTATCTCCCCAGCATTTGTACTTTTCTTTCTCCTTTCTCCTTTCTCCTTTCTCCTTATCCCTCCTCACTACTTTTTTTGCATCTTCATATCTTGTTCATCAATCTGCTCTTTTCTATCAGTCCCCTTCCTTTTCTTTCCCTTTCCCCATTCTTTTCTCTCTCCCTTCTATCAGTTCCTCCTTCCTTCTACCCTCTTTACTCTCCTAATTCCTGAAAGGTAAAGCAAATTTATAACTTCACTGAGTTATTCCCTCTTTGAATCAAATACAGTTGAGAGCTAGATTCAAGCAGATCCTACTTTAACAGGTTCTTTGCACCTATTCATGTGATGGAATTTGCCCTATTCTGCTCCCTCCTTCTTTGATCTTGTTGTAATCCCCCTTTTTAATGCCTAAATAATTTTTAAAAATCATCCTATCAAAATCAACTTATGTCCATACCTTCTGTCTAAGTATACTCCCTCTAATAGAGTTAAAATTCTCAAGAGTTATAAAAATCTTCCTTACATGTAGGGATGCAACTGGTTTAATTTTCTTGAATAGCAGTCTTTTTCTTTTTTCCTTATTAACCTTTTTATGTATCTCTTGAGTTTCCATTTGAAGATCAAATTTTCTATTTGGTGCTGGCCTTTTCATTAGTGAGTTTGAAGTCACCTATTTTGTTAAATATTCATCTTTTCTCCTTTATGAATGTGCTCAAGTTGATTCTTGGTTGTAATTCAAGCTCATTTGCCCTCCAAAATATCATATTCTAGACCCTTTGATCCTTTAATATTGATGCTTCCAGGTCTTGTATTATCCTGACTTTGGTTCCTTGGTGTTTGGAATGCTTCTTTCTGTTCACTTGCCAGATTTTCTCTTAATCTAACAATCTGGAATTTGGTTATGATACTACTTGATATTTTCATTTTGGAAACCCTTTAATTAAGTGGTTGATAGATTCTTTCAGTGACTATTTTGCCCTCTGGTTCTATGATTTCATGTTTTCCTTGATGATTTCTTGAAAGATATTGTCCAGTCTTTTTCTGATCATAGCTTTCAGGTTGTCCAATAATTCTAAAATTATCTCTCTTGAATATATTTTTCTGGTCAGTTATTTTTCCAGTGAGGCATTTTACAATTTCTTCTGTTTGTTTTCCATTTTTTAAAAACTGTGTTTAACTGATTCTCAGTGTCTCATGGAATCATTTGCCTCCATCAATACAGTCTGTTCTTCAATTACTTTTTTGCATCTCCTTTACCATTTGATCTATTTTATTTTTCATTTGCCCAATTGTATTTTTTTTTTGGAGAAGGATTTGTTTTCTTCTGTCAATTTTTGTACTAGCTTTTACAATTGAATTTCTCTTACATTTCTTTTCTGAATTTTTCCATTTTATTTTTAAAATCATTTTGAGCTCTTTCAAGAAAGATTTCTGGATTGGAGACCAAATTCATATTCTCCTCCATTGAGATGGTATTTTGCCCATCCTTATTTCCAAGATAACTTTCAATAGACCCTACTTTTCTCTGGACTTTCTCAATTTGATTTTTGTTACTAGGAACTATCCCAAGGTTCTTTTGTTGGGGAAGGGACCTGCTTACAGACCTTCACTATTGAGCATTGTAAAGGCTTGCTCAGTGGCCTGGGGTCGTTGACATTAGGAACTCCAGGAGATTCCTCACTGGATTCACCCATTAGGAACACAAGCAGCTTGTTCTCTGGACTGACTACACTGGGGATGTCAGCTGCACCTGCTGGGAATAGTGGAAATGCCTGGGGCTTGCTCTCTGGGCTAGGCCTTCTGGATTAGGAGTTTGCCACTGTCCAGTCCAGCTGTCAGCTCAATGAGGGTCTAAAGCAAGTGTATTGGAGTTTTCCCCTCTTGTCTGCTGGGCCATTGACCCTCTGAATCCAGACTCCAAAGGCCTCTGTTGTAGATCTCTCCTGCAGTCAAAAACTTCTGGTTAGTTCCTGACTTACCCTGCCACCCATGTACTGGTTTTTGGTTCCCTGACCTGGGTGCACTTGTACGCCCCCTCCCCATGATAGATCTCGCTGGATGATGTTCCAGTCTATTCTTTTGTCACCCTAAAATATTTTGAGATTTAATAATGTAGTTTGGGGCAACTTAAGAAAGTTCCTAGCCTCTTTCCACCATCTTGGTCAGAAAGACCTGATTGCTTTCATAAGCAACATCCCTAAGGGCATCATTGCTAGTCTTGTCATCTCTACTCAGTAGCTAAATTAGAAACATGACATTCAAATCCTTGTCACATACACCCAATATAATTACCAAATTATGGAACAAATGTTGGACTATGAGGAGAAGTGAGAAACTGAATTCTCATATTATTTAATTTTGTTTGGAAAAATGGGAAAATGGGGATGAATCAATGAAGACATTCATACTTTCCTCTCCCCTAATCCCCCAAACCATAATGTTGAATAATTTAGTAACATGATCAATTGGCTGGTGTCTATTTTCATTCAATATCAAATGTCTAGCCCTGAGTTTACTATGAAATAACCAAAGGTATTAATTCAGTGAATGAACTGTATCTCTTAAATTCACACTATATTCCAGGGACTGTGCTAAACCCTAAATGACTTCCTTATTCTCAAGGGAATTTATAATCTTATTGCTAGGGGAAAAATTCAGTTTCTCTTCATGGAGGAGGTGTGAAGATTAAGGAAAGTATAATCTTTTGTAACTTCGGGTACAGATATTACTCCCTTTCAGTGTCTTGTTTTGTAGTTGAATGACTCAGGAATTTTCACAGAGCCATAGAAAACCTGAATTCTTTCAAGATAGGGTTGAAATGAAGAGAATATGAACAATGTGAATCAATTAACAATTGGAGATCCAATCAAAGAAATGGGGGAATGTCTGTTTTCAAGGGATTTTGTAGACTTTAAAATTTTAATATGTCATTGGTGTTACCTAAGTGGAAGGAGGTTTCTATACTACTGAAAGTTCTTACACTTAAAGAATTACAGATGTAGACCAAAACAAATAGATGTCAGTCTTTCTGTGAAGTCTCATCATATGACAGTAGACTTCTTGAAAATTCTAAAACTCTGCCATTTTAAACAGTTAAACACTTTAAGTATGGGTACTTACAGCAATGGGTCATATGTCTGCCATGAGGAACATACTAGATTAAAGAAAATTGGTCAATAGAAACACCATTTTTCCTTTTTGACATTGCAACTATATGAAGATCATATAGTAGCCATGGAAAAATTTAGATTTCAAATGACAGAATATCTACAGGATTTATGTATTTCTTTTTTAGCACATTGAATAAATATTTGTTGAAAAAGTCATGAAAGTCACTGGGACAACATTTTATTTTATCAGGCAAACATGTATTTCAAAATTTAGAAGGGAGAGATTATAAATGAGATAAGGAGGAGAGAAATTCCTCAGCTGGTTCAAAAGAGTAGTTGATAACTGGAACAGCACAATGAAGAGTGAATGGGCCATTCTAAGAAAAGAGATTTGTTGTTTGTTTTCAGTTATGTCCAACTCTTCATGATTTCTTGGCAAAGATATTGGATCAATTTGCCATTTCCTTCTCAAAAATATTTGTGAACTACTTTATCACATTGTCTTTTATACAGCATTTGTTGTTCAGTCATTTCAGTCATGTCTAACTCTTTGTGAACTCATTGAGGGCTTTCTTGGCAAAGGTGTGGGAATGATTTATCATTTCCTTCTTCAGTTCATGTTACAGATGAGGAACTGAGACAAAGTTGAGTAACTTGCCCAGTGTGACACAATGACTAAGTGTCTGAGGCTGGATTTGAACTCAGGAAGATGAATCTTCCTATTTCCAAGTCCACTTCTCTATATACTGTGTCACCTAAGTACCCCCCACTCCCAAGAAAAAGGAAGAGAGAGAGAGAAAGAGAAGAGAAGAGAGAGAGAGAGAGAGAGAGAGAGAGAGAGAGAGAGAGAGAGAGAGAGAGAATAATTATATAGGGTCTCCAGGGTTATATCAATAAAGAGAAAGATAGAAATTCAAGGTAAGAGCTAGTTTTAACTTTATTTCACATGTAGTAGTGAATAACCAAGCTTTACCATGTGATAGTCTAAGGACTGAGGGGTGATTGGACATTGAATAGAAACTGATGCTTTGTAATTTTTCACTTAGAAATCAGACTAAGTGAGTTGAAATCCTATCTCAATGAGGGACAAGATGAAGTTAATGACTGAGGAACACTACAAACTCCAATAATAATATTGATAGTGTTAGGAGCTGTTTGATGATGATGTTTATTGTTTGTTCTTGATGAAGATCATGACATCAAGGAAGGATATCAAAACTATGCCATGACTAGCACATTAATTAGATTGAGGTGAGGGGGTACTGTGTTAAGTTACCAACCTTGTTTTCTCCTCCAGAACCATCTGGGTCCAGTAACCAGATATGGATCAGGAAGACTGGTGATAGCCCTGAATTTGAGGCAATCAGGATTAAGTGATTTACTCAGAGTCACACAGTTAGTGAGAGTCAAGGGTCTGAGGCTAAATTCAAACTCCCATCCTCCTGACTCCAAGGTCAGTGCTCTATCCAATAGACAAAAAACTTTCTTGTTTGCTTCTTCAATTATTAGGTCTAAACTTCAGCATACTCTTATAGCTAGGGCCCCAGCCTGGGCATTTAGGAGTTAATTCTACTAAATTGTGAAGTACTTAGCACATTGTCTATTATAAAGTAGTTGTTGTTCAGTCATTTCAGTTGTGAACCCACTGCCATTTCTTTCTTGAAATTATTTGTGGACCACTTAACCTCTCCCAGTTCATTCCCAAGAGAGATTAGGGGTTTTTAGATTGAGAGATTGAGCCTGGTTTCTAGGGATTACTCTTAATCCTCATGGAGAACTAGGAGAGGATTTTATAAGTCTTGTTTGTTATTCACTCAAATTCTGCTGTCTTACTTATTTCCCAACCCCATTTATCCATCCACCTTAACCTCTCCTTCTTCATTGAGTCCTGAAATTTGTCAACTTTCCACTATTGATAATTCCATCCTGAGTCATTCAAACATGACCAAATGTCCATCCTCAGTAAAATCACACACCTACTTTCACATCTATACTCTCTAACCCTTGATTTATTGTTACTCTACCCATTCCTCCCTGAAACACTATGCTCAACTTCCAATATCTGCTCATTTACTTACCAGTATTTACTGGATACTTCTACTTGCCCACTATTATTTTCTTTATACTCATACAGTTCACCATCCATTCCAGCTCCTGCATTCACCCAGTCTCAAACTGAGTTTTACTTGCTTATCCACTTACTGTTCTCATTGGTTTCTAGTTTCTACTAGCTCATCCAGTACTTCACATAGTATAATTTCATTCACCCTGTTCCCTCCCTTAAGCCACATTCTGATTTAACTTTTTTCTTCATTCCCTCCTCTGCTTTCCACCCTGAAGTGCCCTCTTTCTCTGCTTGTAATTCTACAAGGATGATGGTGAGTGTATAAGGGACCTTTGAGGGATTTTTTGCCTTATTTTAATAAGATTCAGGGGGCAAAGGGGGGGATTTTGAAGAAGATAAAGGTTGATGTATATTCAGAGGGACTAGCAGGGAGATTTACAAGAAATAGCTGCAAAAGATAAGATCCAAACCACTGGTAGGAATTGGACTTATATATTTGTTTGGGGTCAGATGGTATTGAAATCATGTTGTCAGTATGTAACTTTCTAGAATCACTTTTGAACATGAGGATAGCTCAGATCACCCTATTTTGTAAGCATCATTGACTGCTAGAGATGAAAGGGAGAACTTGAGATTTTCCAGCTAGATTTTCATTTTATGGAAGAGTCATCTCAAGAGAGACAAAGTGATTTTTACATAAACACAAGAGATAAATGGAATTTAGACAAGTTTGTGCTGGCAAATATTTGAAAATTGATTGAAAAAATTATGCAGGATACATCTTTAAGTTTTGCATTATTAATATTTTCTTACTTTCATAAATCAACAAAATAATATATCAATGCTGATATATTACCGTTGATTGTTTCCTAGGGGTAAATCAAGGAGAATTTAAAATTCAGTCTTCCCAAACCAGGAGGAGCAGGTTTCAACAGAACTCTGAATCTAAGTTTCAGGAAATGTATTCCAGGATCCTAGGTCTTGTCCATTGACTATTTTTCCTGTCACTGCCGTCCTTTCTCTTTTCCAGGATCTCTTACAGAATAGGACAATCTCTAGGCTTCTTCCTCCCTTTATCTAGTTGAAAAAAATCAAGAATAAAAACAAAAACAAGCCACACAAACCCTTCGAGACTATCTAAGTTAAGGTTTTATTCTCAGCAACTAGAAAGAAATTAATGGGGAAATAAAAGTAACCCAGAAAAATTTGAAAAGTTACAAGATTATAGGTTTTGCAGTATTAATTGTTTTCTCTTTAAATGACTGGAATCTTGAATTTTTGATATAAAAACTAACACTTAAATAGTGCTTTAAAAATTTATGAATCATTTGCTCTCATTTAATCTGGACAACTGTTAGGTATGATCTTAGTATTCCTGTTTTTCAAATGAGGCAGCTGAGGCTGAGAAAATTTAAGTGACTTGTCCAGGGCCACACAGCTGGTGTGAGACAGAATTTCAACAAGTTATTTTTGACATCATATCTGTTTTTTTATTCCTGAAGTTACCTAGAGTAGTTTGATGGACAAAATATTTGACTTGAAATCAGGAAGACGTGACTTGATGTAAATTTTATCACCAGTTGTTGTGTGACTGAGCAAATCATTTAACCTTTCATGGCCTCAGTTTCCTTGACAGCAAAATGAGGGAGGTTGGATTTGATGTCCTTTCATGTCCCTTCTGAATTTAAATTTATATTCCAGTCATCTAGGTAGGCATCGAAGAGGGCTGTTGCACTCAGGATGCATTGAAAACCATAGTGTTTTGGGGACTGTAGAGATCATGGCCCATTTGTAGCTTGTCCTAGTCTCTTCATATCTGTAGTTATTTAGTTATTTCTGGAAACTGAAATTTTAAAAGGACGTGGATAAGTAGAGAATGTTCAGAAGGCAATCATGATAATGAACTCATATGGTCTTGCGTTCCCACCAAATGTGGAGTGATTGACATAACTGAATGTTAAACCTGAAGAAGAGAAGATTTATGGATGTATAATAATTGTCTTCAAATATTTTAAGGACTGCAGGGTTGAGGTTAACAAGTCAGTATTTATAAAGCACCTAGGATGTGCCAGGCTCAGCTCCTGTTCTCAAGGAACTAAAATATAAAAGGAGAGATAATATGTAATCAACTATGCACAGATTATATAAAGGATAAATTAAGAATGTAGATTCTGTTTACCCTTAGAGGACATAAGTAGTGAAAAATAGATTGAAGTTGCAAGGAGGCAAGTTTAAGCTTGATGTCAAGGGAAGACTTCCTAACAATGTGTTGAAAAGTGAAGCAGCTTACCTGGGAGTATTGTGGAGATAATACACAAAAGGAATCTGGAGAAGTGTGATGGAGTAGAAAGAAGGAAGTAGCAAGAAGAACTTGAACATGTTGAAAATGGAGTGTTGTCAGGTGGGAAATGAAAAAATAATTAAACTAGATATTTTGTCTTAAATGGAAGATTTTGGAGAAGCTTTTTGATCTTCCCTCCAATTAGACAGTGCTGATAAGGTAGAGGTCATAGCAGATGTGGATCTTGCAGAATAATGAGGTTCCTCATGGCAAGAAGTCCAAAGGAATGAAACTAGGTGGGAAATGAAGAGACAACTAGCTTAGTGGGTCTTTGAACACACAAAGGACTTATGCAAGATTTGCTTATTGCAGTGTCCTTATTTTTATCTTACTATTTTCCTGTTTCAAGAGGAAGAATTTTGTCTCATTTTTTAAAAAGTCAGCTAGAATGTGTGGGTGGAAGGTGGGAGAGGATCCCAAGTTCATGATATTTATTCATAAGTAATGTAGTTTTTGAATCTTTCATTACCAAGGCTATCTTAGGAATACCCTAAATATAAATATCATATCCTAAAGTTGAGAAAGATTGATTTTTTTCATGAAAAAAAATCAATCTTTCTCAATTTAGCCATATAAGGAAATTTAGGCTCAGGGAAGAAAAAGTCAAACATGGTCTTAATTGTATTCAGTTTGTCCTTCATTTAATATAACCTTTAGGGGCCGCTAGGTGGCGCAGTGGATAAAGCACCGGCCCTGGAGTCAGGAGTACCTGGGTTCAAATCTGGTGTCATACACTTAATAATTACCTAGCTGTGTGGCCTCGGGCAAGCCACTTAACCCCATTTGCCTTGCAAAAACCTAAAAAAAAATATAACCTTATTTTCTCTTGCTGTAAAAGAATTCCATTCCATGAAATGAAAACATTAGCTGAGGATTTTCCTCTTGTTTCTTACACACAGATGTTCTGTATTTGAGGAAATGATGTTCCCATATTAACCATAGAACTGAGTCCTTGTACCTCTGACTTTGGGTTGCAGTATTATGGATACCTTCACATCCCTTTCTCACTAAGGGTAGAACAAGAGGGAATGGGCTGAAGTTGAAGCAGTATGTGCTGGAATGAGGTAAAAATGTTTCTTCACAGTAAGTGTAATATGACATTATGTGGTTACTCTGTACTTTTCTTCCCTTTCACTGACACAAGTTGCAGGTATGAACTCTCTGAACTGAATTGAGATGGAATTGGAATGGGTAAGACTGGGAGGAGATAAGAGAAAAGGGACTGGGGAGACAAAGAATTTTCTTGTTCATGTAAAAAAGCACAATTTTATATTTGTTTGTGATTACATCAACAAACCTATTTAATGTGTTTCCTTGTCTGTGTGTGAATATAGATACTTTTGTGTGATGATATTGCTATGTGTGTCCCTATACATATTGTGTGCTATTGAATGTTGTTTGTATGTACTGGAATGAGCAAAAGGGGAGGAGGTCAGGTATCAAAGTGTTGAGGGTGCTCTTTGAAAAAGCATGTGACAAAGGAAGGTGGGCAGGTTTGTTGTGGGTAGGGTTAATTGGGCACATAGGAGATGAATAATGTCCACCTTGAAAACCCAGGCATCAGGGATCATACTCCCTAAGGACAGAATTTGATCAACTTCAAAAACTTGCCCTGATTCTTAATGTCTATGTCCCCACTGTCTCAAATTCCACTATAGGGTACCATTTTGGACAATGTCTTTCCTTAAACAACTAGATAAACATTATTAAGTAATTACTATGTGCTGGGCACTGTTTTAAGTCTCGAGATATAAAACAAAGAAAAAAAAAGATAGTCCTTACTCTTAATGAATCTATATTCCAATGTGGGAAGAAAATGCACTAAAGAAAGAAGAGAAGAAATTGAAGTAGGGTTGGGGAGAACTGGATGGTAGGAGGTAAAAGGATTTTTGTATGACTAGAATTTTTAATGATATGACAGATATCAAAATTTAACCCCTAAGGTGGGCTCATTTTTTAATGGACAAAGAGAGACAACTGTACAGATATGGAACACTAAAGAGTGAGGACTGAAGGAAATGGACAGTATGGTTAGATATCTGATGATAAGATAAGAGCTTCATTACTGTCTATTTGAAATACCAGCCCAGAGCAGTTAATCTTGCTAGGGAAGGTAATAGCTTAAAAAGGACAGATACAGAAAAGTTTTGGATATAGGTTAGATGGCCTCTTAACCAAAGACTTGGATAATTTAGTATGATTCTCTTTTAAAAATTATTTTAGCAAGTAATTTCAAATGCCTACTATTTGTAGGTCATAGCTTCACTTACAAGAGATATAAAACCAAAATCAACATTATCCCTCTCCTCCAAGTTCTTATAGCTTAATGAGTGTAGGTGTATGGATAAAATAATTATCAATGTCCCCGCCACTTTAGAGAAATATCTCTGAAAGACAATATATTTGTTTAATAGAATCCAAATAGATATTTGTTTATCCATAATTTAAAAAATCACTTTTAATATAAATGATTACATACTTAATATGTAAAATACCTTATTCAGAATTATTGAATCAATCTTGGAGAAGGTTAATGGGCCACTTTCCATCTTTTCTAAAAAGGGAGACACTTTGTAAGATATAGATACTGTATTTGTTCTTTAAAGCATGACATCTTCAAAACTTAGACTTATGTGCCACTGCATCTCTCACTGACAGCCTATCAAATGAATTCCCCTACTCCTCTGTCCTCTGATCCCTTATCCTTCTATTTCATCTAACTCTTTGGTTCTTTCTTTGCAGGTGATATGTACAATATGAGAGACTCCAATGTCACCTTTGTCAATCCCCTATATTTCACGCTCTTGGGAGTTCCTGGTCTGGAGTCTGTGCAGCACTGGATAGGGATTCCATTTTTCATCATGATCCTCCTTGCCCTTGTGGGAAACTGTACCATCTTGTTTGTCATCTGGAGGGACCCATCACTTCACCAACCTATGTATCTTCTCTTAGCAATATTGGCCATCATTGACCTTTCTATTTTTCTTGTCCTGTTCCCTAAAACCTTGGCCATTCTCTGGTTCAATGTCAGAGATATTGAATTCAATGCTTGTTTAACCCAAATGTTCTTTGTGCATGCTCTGGCAGCATTTGAAGCTGGAATCCTGGTAGCCATGGCATTGGATCGCTATGTAGCCATATGCCGTCCCCTGAGGTACACAGCTATCCTGACTCCACAAGTCCTACTGGGGATTGCAATAATAGCAATTATGAGGGCTGTGATTCTCAGTTCTTTTTGCCCTATCCTTATTAAACTGAGATTAAAATCATTCCATTCCACAGTGGTAGCTCATTCTTACTGTGAGCACATGGCAGTGGTGAAACTGGCTGTAGGTGACATTAGAGTCAACAAGTTTTATGGTTTGGCTGCAATCCTGAGTGTTTGCTGGTGTGATATCTCCTTTATCTCTACCTCCTACATTCTTATCTTCAGGGCTGTCCTGAGGCTGCCGGGGAAGGAGACCAGGATCAAAGCAGTCAACACATGCTCAGCTCACATTACCATCATAGCACTCAGCTATTCACTGGGACTCTTCTCTTTTCTGGCTCACCGATATGGCCACCATGTGGCTCCTTATGTCCATATTCTCCTTTCTAACATCTACCTCTTAGTTCCTCCTGTGGCAAATCCCATTGTATATGGGGTAAAGACTAAGGAGATCCGCATTCGAGTAATCACCATGCTCTCCCTTCAGAGACAAAAGTCCAAATCCTGACTTAGTTATGGGCCAGAAATGAACCTTTGTATTTGGTAAACATATCACTTTGTCCTTGGGAGCCTTTTTCTATGTTTATCTCTGGGAATAATTGGTTTAATGATAAGAAATCTGAATGATATTCCAAAAGATCTATGAAGAAGACAATTTTCTTTATTAGGTTTTTTTTTTTTTGCAAGGCAAATGGGGTTAAGTGGCTTGCCCAAGGCCACACAGCCAGGTGATTATTAAGTGTCTGAGACCGGATTTGAACCCAGGTACTCCTGACTCCAAGGCTGGTGCTTTATCCACTACGCCACCTAGCTGCCCCTGAAGACAATTTTCTCATAAACTTGGGGTCACTAGAAATAAATTTCCTAAAGAGACCAAAGACTCAAAATCAATGAATGAGACAAAGAAAAAAGTAACTACAATCTTAGATCAGTTTTTCTCAATGAAATGGAAAGGAAAGATCAATAAGAGGAGAGATCATGAGAAAGGATCTTTGACATTGAATCCAGCCATGAATGAATCCATCTGATTAGACTACAAAATATATGAGAGAATAATGAATGGATGTATTATTTTCATGACAGGATGGTTAATCCTGACTACCATCTTGGGCTTATGGGGATGGAAAATGGAAATAAAGGCATAAAAGCAATGATGTTGATCCTGAGGATTTTGCCATAAATCTTTCCTTTCACTACTCTTTTTTTCCCCAGTAGAATCTAATATGCAAAATAGGTGTTACCAGTTGAAACAATTCTTTGTAATATGCATACACACACACACGCATATATATAATCTATCTCTATCTAGCTAAGTGTGTATTTATATAAGTGAATATATGTATTTGTGTGTATGTGTATGTATGTATGTATGTATATATGTATCTATCTATCTATTATCTTGAACTTTTAGGAACTTTGTGTTTCTTGAGACATGAGGGTAGTATAGATTGTAGTTATTGATTCTTTGGAGCTGAAATTGTTGATGCTTTGTTGTTTATTTTAATGGCTTCCCAGCATGCCTATATGGATCCAAGAGGGTGTTCATGCTGTTCATAGCCAAAACAAATTTGCACCAGAATAGGAATAAAAAATGTTGAAAGTTGTGACCAGATCTAGCCTGGAGTTGCTTGTGTGAAGATCAATAGCTGAATTATTCCTGGCTTGCTGTCTCTAGAAAGTAGAAGGAATTGGATGTTTAGAACAAATACTATGGACATTACATAAGATTCAATAACTTCATATTTCATAGCATTGGATAAATCATAAAAGGTTACATCTAGTAGGAACCTCAGAATTTATCAAATCCAAACCCATACTTGAAGCCAAATCCTTTGGAATTTAACTATTATCAATCCAATCTCAACTTGAAGAAATCTAGTGAAGAAGAACCCACTCCTTTTCATGAGGAAGGCTTATTCCCTTTTGGACAGCTCTATTAGAGATTTTTTTCCTTAAATTGAACTGAAATTTGTCTCTTTGTATTTTCAATACAGGAAACTACACAGTCATTAAATTTGAGTTTAGCTCTTTGCTGTATTGGACAAAAGATCATCCAGCCTCTGATAAATACCCCCGTGGAGGAGAAGCCAGCCTTCTTAAGGAGCTCATTCCACTTGTGAATAGTCATAAGTTTTAGGATGCTTTCTCTGACATTAGGCCAAAATTTGACTCTTTCATTCATTTTTTTCCTTATTCTGACTTCCCTTGTCTAATAGAATAACTCTAATTCCTCTTGTCACATGATAGACTTTTTTTTTCCACAAAATATTATATTTTATTTTTTCTAATTACATGGAAAGATAGTTTTTTTTATCATTCACCTTTCAACACCACTCATAAACTTTTGAGTTCCTCATTTTTCAAACACCCTCCCCTTCCTTCACTTCTTTCCATATTTCCATATTACAGAAGAATCAGAATTAAAGGGAAAAAAACATAAGAAAGAAAGAAAAAATAAAAAGATTTAAGAAGTGAACATAGTATGCTTTGCTTTGCATTCAGACTCCATATTTTTTTCCTGGATGTGGGCTGGCATTTTAAATGTGTACAGGCTTCTAATTCTGCTCACTTTACTCAGCATCAGTTCATGAAGACCTTTCCAGGTCTTTCTGCAATCTGCCCATACATGATTTCTTGCAGAAGAATAGTATTCCATTACAGTCATATGACATATTTTGTTCAGTCATTCCCAACTGATGGGCATACCATCAATTTCTAATTCTTTGCTACTAATTAAGAACTTCTATAAATATTTTTGTACATGTGGGTCTTTTCCCCTTTTTATGCTGTCTTTGGGACCTAGTAGTGGTATTGCTGGCTTTGGATATAATTCCAAATTGCTCTCTAGAATTGCTAGATTAGTTAATTGTCGAGTTCCACTTTTGGACTCCTTCAATCTTCCCCAGGCAAGCATTGGAGGGGTGGGAGACTAGGACTACAAAAGAGAAAAGTTCTCCCTCAAGATCTCCAAGTGCTCTGTTTATTCGCCAAAACACCAGTGCCTAAATACCTTTCCAGTCTCTAATCCACTCCCATTCCATGGAACTTAATATGATAAGATTCTGGTGTTCAAGGACACCAGATGAAGATAATTCACAATACTCCCATAGACAATGGTTCCCAACAGTTCATAATGCTACCAACAGTACATCAAGTTTTCAGTTTTCCTACATCCTTTATAACATTGATCCTTTTTTTTTTTTTTTGTCATTTTGGCCAATGATAGGAATGAGGTAATACTTCAAGGTTGTTTTAATTTGCAATTATCTAATCAGTAATGATTAAGAGCATTTTTTCATATGAGTGTAGTTTTATTTCTTCATCTGAAAATTGTTCATATCCTTTGAGCATTTATCAATTGGAGAATGACTTGGAGTCTTATAAATTTGATTCAGTTCTCTATATATTTTGGAAATGAGTCCTTTATCAGCAATACTAGTTGTGAAAATATTTTCCCAACTTTCTACATTCCTTCTAATATTTACTGCATTTATACTTTATTTATATGAAACTTTTAAAGTTAATCAAATATATGCATTTTGCATTTCATAATGTTCATATATACATAATATTATAATGTTCTCTTGTTTGATCATAAAATCCTCCCCTCTCCATAGGTATGACAAGAAGCCATTCCTTGTTCTCCTAATTGTCTTATGGTATCATCCTTTATGTTTAAATATTATATACATTTTGACTTTATCTTGCTATAGGATGTGAGATGTTGCTCTTTGCCTAGTTTCTGCCATGCCATTTTCTAGTTTTCTTAACCATTTTTGTCAAATAGTGAGTTTTTATCTTGGAAGCTAGAGTCTTTGGATCTATCAACCAATAAATTATTATAGTCATTTAATACTCTTTATTTTGTATTTAATCCATTCCACTGATTCACCATGCTATTTCTTAGCTAGTACTAGACAATCTTGACTGTTGCTTTATAATATAGTTTTATATCTTGTAAGACTAATAATGTTTTTCATTAATTCTCTTGATATACTTGAGTTTTTGTTCCTCTATATGAATTTTGTTACTTTTTTTCTAGCTCTTTATCATAACTTTTTGATAGTAAATTACTGAATGATTAATTTAATTCAGGTAGAATTGTCATGTTTTTCCATTGTTTAACTCTGACTTTTTTTGTGTGAAAAATGTTTTGTATTTGTGTTCATATAGTTTCTGAGTTTGCCTTGACAGGTACATTCCCAAGTATTTTATGTGGTCTATAGTTAGTTTATATGCAATTTTTCTTTCTATCTTGCTGCTGGACTATGTTGGTAATATATAGAAATGCTGATAATATATGTGGGTTTATTTATATCTGGCTACTTTGTTAAACGTTACTTTTTTCAAGCATTTTTTCCTTGATTTTTCTAGGATTCTTTATATAATCATATCATCTTCAAAGAGTGAGAGTTTTGTTTCCTCATTGCAGAATGTATTTCCTTCCATTTCTTTTTCTTTTTATTGCTAAACCTATAATTTCTAATACAATATCGAATAAAATTGGTGATAATGGAAATCCTTGTTTTACCCCTGATCTTTTTTAATTAGGTTTTTGCAAGGCAAATGGGGTTAAGTGGCTTGCCCAAGGCCACACAGCTAGGTAATTATTAAGTGTCTGAGACCGGATTTGAACCTAGGTACTCCTGACTCCAGAGCCAGTGCTTTATCCACTGCACCACCTAGCCGCCCTTACCCCTGATCTTAATAGTAATGCTTCTAGTTTATCACCATTAAATTAAATTCAATCCCCATTGTTTGCTAAGGGTTTTAGATAGATACTGCTAATCATTTTTAGGAAATCTCCATTTATTCCTCTATTCACTAGTGTTTTTAAGAGGAACAAGTACTGTATTTTGTCAAAAGTTTTTGCAGCATCTATTGAGATAA
The DNA here is from genome assembly GCF_037893015.1 of Macrotis lagotis. Lineage (NCBI taxonomy): Eukaryota > Metazoa > Chordata > Mammalia > Peramelemorphia > Peramelidae > Macrotis > Macrotis lagotis. Next base: position 843,439,314 of record NC_133658.1, on the reverse strand, counting down.
CCCTATGATTTCTGTTAGTTTTATTATTGATATGGTCATGTGATAATTTTCCTAATACTGAACCATCTTTATACAATTTCTGGTATAAATTCTAGCTGACTATAATGTTATTATTCTAGTGATAACTTGTAATCTCTTTGCTAATATTTTATTTAAAATTTTTACATTTAAAATTTTCATTGGCAATATTAGTCTATAATTTTCTTTGTTTTGGCTCTTCCTTGTTTAGGTTTCAGCATCATATTGGTGTCATAAAAGAAATTTGACAGAACTTCTTTGACTATTTTTTCAAATATTTTATATGGAATTGGAATTACTTGTTCTTTAAATATTTGAATTCACTTATAAATCCATCTATCCTTGGAGATTTTTTCTTAGGGATTGCATTAATGCTTATTCAATTTCTTCATCTGAAATGAGGTTATTTATATTATTTCCTCCTCTGTTAATCTGGGCAATTTATATATTTTAAATATTCATCTATTTCATTTATATTGTCAGATAAAATTGCTCTGAATTATTACTTTAATTTTCTCACTGGTGGTGAGTTCACCCTTTTCATTTTTGATGCATTTTGGTGTTTATCTTTCTTCTTTTGAATCAATTTAACCAAACTTTATCTATTTTATTGATTTTTTCATAATGCCAACTCAATTTTATTTATTAGTTCAATAGTTTTCTTACTTTCTATTTTATTAATCTCTCCTTTGAATTTTGGAATTTCAAATCTGGTATTTAATTGGGGATTTTTAATTTGCTCTCTTTCTAGCTTTTTTAGCTGCATGCACAATTCATTGATCTCCTCTTTCTCTATTTTATTCACATAAGCATTTAGAGATATAACTGTTCTGGCTGCATCCCACAAGTTTTTTTTTTATATTTTATTATTTTTATTGTCTCATAATTATCGATTATTTCTATGATTTACTATTTGATCTTCTCATTCCTTAAAATTAGGTTATTTAGTTTCCAATGAATTTTTATTCTTTCTTCCCATGGCCCTTTATTACAAGTGGATTATTGCATCATGTTTTGAAAAGAATTCATCTAATATTTCAGCCTTTCTGGATTTAAGTGTGAGGTTTTGAAGGTCTAATGCAAGGTCAATTTCTGTATGAGTGCCGTATATTGTTGAGAAATAGTTATATTCCTTTTTATACCCATTCAATTTTTTCCAGAGGTCTATCATATCTAATTTTTCTTAAATTATACCTACCTCCTTAAGGACTTGTTTATTTTGTAGTTAGATTTATCTTTCTCCCATTAATATAGTTTTTCTAAGACTGTAAATCATTGAACTTTACTTTTAAGCATGTGAATTCTATGCCACTTGGTGCATATATGTTTAATATTGATATTACTTCACTGCCTAGGGTAACTTTTAGGAAGATGAAGTTTCCTTCCCTATCCTTATTAATTTTCAAAATTACTCTGCATCCAGAATTCATAATTTCTTATCTGGATGTGGATGACATTTCCTTAACAGATCAACTGAGGTATTTTTTAAAAGAGGCTAGACTTCTTCAGCTTCAGGAGAGCTGGGAAACAGTGTACATCCTTTATTTTATAAAAATCAACTCAGTTGTCTGTAGAGGAAAGATACTTATTCCCCCAGAACTATTCAACAAGAAATTTCCAAAGATCTATTTGAAGGTCATGTTTCACTGAAGCATCCTCCTTCTCCTCCTCCTCCTCCACTCAGGTGGAATGCTGGGCTTGGAAACCAATAGATATAGTTTGTCTAGGTATGTGATCATAGACAAATTGACTTAAGTTTCCTCATCTGTAAAATGGGAAGAAGCATACTTCCAAACATTAACTTGCGTTGTTTTTATGAAGCTTAAATAAGATAATATAAACTACTATTTAAATGTCATTAGTATCAATAGATCCAGTCTCTAAATTCCTGCTCTTTGCTCATGAAAGAAAGCAAGTTAAATTCCAGCTGAAATCAAGAGATCTTCCTTAAGGGGACTTCTTTTTACCTCTTTTATGACAAATGACTGAAGTTTTTGTTAAACAATTACTGTGGCATGCACTGTACTAAGTTCTAGGAATATAAATATAAAATTGAGTTCATCCCAGTTCTTAAATAGCATGCATTCTAATAAAGAGACCATATATAGAGGAGGATAGCTGGCCAGTGAAGGAAATTTTTGTTTGAAGAGTCCTTAGATAGTATGTGATGATCTAAAGGAGAATCACTTAACAGAAGTAATGGTAGTGTTCATTTGATTATTATTTACAAAGCAAGTGGCAGAAAGGAAGGGGGACAATAATAATGAGAATGTGTAGGAGTGGGCTACTTCAGGATGGTTAGAATTGTTTCAAGGAAATTCAGATGATTTTTCTAGCAAAAGGATCACTCCCTGTCCCCTCCCCAAAGACTGAAGATATTCATTTTAGTTCAATGCTATAGACCTGGCCAGCAGCAAACATGTGAAAATCCTTGGTTTTTTCCTACAGACTCTATAGCATAGCCTCACAGTATTTTAGAATGAAAGGGACCCTTGGTAATCATCCAGTCTAGTTGCCTTACTTTACAGAAAAGAAAACCCAGAACACGAGAAATGAAGTGACTTGACCCAAACTTCTAGGCTACTTAAGTGGAACTGGTCAGAACCCCATTTTCCTGACTCTTCATCCAGTGCTCTTATTGATTGCTAAACTCTGCTGTAGGCATCATCATGTAAATGATATATTGGTTTGACCCTGATGGAGCACTGTTACATGACTGTGTCTGTCATTTATCAGTTATCCTAGAAATTCCTGCTCATTGTTTGCAAAGAATGCTGCCCAACAAGAAGGTAGATTCAAATTCATCATTAATAATGGAAAAATGATCTACAGAGTAGAAACAACTGACAATGAATGACTGCTAGTTTCATCTTCACATGGCAAACCACTAATAGCAATTTAAATCATATTCATAGGTAGCAGTTATAAGCACTTTAAGATTTGTAAAATGTTCCACAGATATTTTATCATTTTTCACAATAAACCTAGGGGGAAGGTGATATTATTAATCTCATTAGGAAACTGCAGCCACTAGAGGTTAAAGTAACTTTTCCAGGATCACCCATCTTATTTATGTCTGAGGTTGAATTTGAACTCAGGTTTTCTCAACTCCAGATCTACTTCTTTGTTTCTTATGGCCCCTAGTGACCTTAGCAAAATCACTTAACCAGGTCCAGTTGATATGGTGCTCATATCAATTGAGCTAACCACTCAAAAATTGTGCATGTCCACTGAACTACAAGTGGAGAAGATTTTGTGTAAGGGAATCTAGAAGCCTGGGATTAGGTTCTGGATCTATTATTAGCTAATTATGAGATTTATGACAATTCCCTTTTGGGTTTTGGATTAGGTCTATTAAGTTCCTTTTCGTTCTCAAACCTTTGATCCTATTATTAATCTTTTGTTGTTTAATCATTTTTCAGTTATGTCTGAATCTGTGATTCCATTTGGAGTTTTCTTTGCAAAATTACTAGAATGGTTTGCTATTTTCTTCTCATTTTATAGATGAAGAAATTGAGACAAACAGTTCAAGGTCATACAGCTAGTAAGTATCTGAGGTTGGATTTGAACTCATAAAGATAAGTCTTCCTGACTCCAGACCCAACATTCCATCCACTGTACAACCCAGCTGCTCCCCCAATTTTTTGATTGATATTTTATTTTTCCTATTACATTATGAAAGTTTTTAAATATTCATCCACTTGCATATTTATGTTACACAATTTTCTTCCACCTTCCCTTCCCCCACCCTCAATTGCAAACAATTCAGTATATATTGTTCTTGTGCTTTTGTGTTTAACACATTTATATATTAGTTATTTTGGGTAAGAAGAATTAGGTTTAAGGGAAAAGAAAGAAAACCATGGCAAAGGAAGAAAAAACATAAGAGAAATTTTTAAAAAGTGAACATAGTGTTCATTGTCCATAATAGGTCTTCCAGGGTTGTCTTAGATCTCTGAATTACTGAGAGGAGCTACATCTATCATAGTTGATCAACTCACAATGTTGTTTTTAAAGTGTACAATGTTCTCTAGGCTCTGCTTCCTTCATTCAGCAGGTCTTGTTATTCTTTCCATGCTTCTCTAGAGTCCAACCATTCATGGTTTTTTCAACTGAATGGGTTCCAAGTATTTTACAAATAAAGGAAGCAGTTGATTCCAAAGTGATAAATGATATGTAATCCACACCTGGAAATCACTTAGTAACCAATATGTCAAGACCATGACAGGGATATAATCAGCTTAATCTTAATTTTGGACCAAAGACCTGAGTTGCATCTCAGCTACTCAGTGCTGATGGATCTTCATTGGTTAATGTTAGGGGCATGATCTTAAAGAAATGGACTGAACAAGTTTCAAAGTATTTTTAATGCATTGTCTTCAGTCAATGGAGAAGTCATTGACCATTAACATGAAATTGAAACTGAATTGAAATCAATCAGTCCCTAGCTGAAGTTCCAACTGAAGAAGAGGTTTAGAATGCATTCATCCTTTCAAGGGGCAAAACACCTGGTGCTGATGCTATTCCAGCTGAGATCTACAAGGTAGGGGTTCCATTGCTCATCCAAAAGCTTACTGAAATTCTCCAAGTTATGTGTCATTAAGAGGTTATCCCACAAGAATTCAAGGATGCCTTCATAGTCCATCTCTGCAAAGGTAAAGGGAATAGATTGTACTGTGACAATACAGGGATATTTCTCTTTTAGTTATTGCTGGTAAGATTCTTACCAGAATCCTTCTCAATAGGCTGATCTGTCTCCTGGAAGATGGTCTGAGAGTCAGTATGGCTTCAGGAAGGGTGAGGAACAGTTGATATAGTTCTACTGCTTGACAACTTCAAGAAAAATGCCAGGAACAGAACAGAGATCTGTATACAATGTGACCAAGACTTTGGTACCATCAGTTGTGAAGGCTTATGGAAAATTATGTCAAAATTTGTTTGCTCGGAGAAGTTTCTCAGCATTGTACATCATTTTCATGTCAGCATGCTTTCTCAGGTCTGGATATTGAACGATGCCCTCAAGAGTTCCTGGTCACCAATGGTATGAAAAAGGGATATGCCCTTGCTTCCATGTTTTTAGTATGATGTTTTCAGCCTTGTTATCAAGTACCTTCACTAAGGATGAATGAAGCATCAAGATCAGTTACCACACTGATGGATGATTCTTCAACTTGAAAAGGCTACAAGCCAAGACCAAAGTAGGGAGTATTGATGTATAATCTTCTGTTTGCCAGTGATTGTGTGCTCAGTGCATTATCTCAAGCTGAGATACAACAAAGGATGGATTGATTGTCTGGTGCTTGTGCTAATTTTGATCTGAAAACACCAAGAAAACATAAGTGTTCCATTAGCCAGCACCACACCATCCATATGTGGAATCATCGATTACAGCAAATGGAGAAGTTTTGAGTACTGTGGACAAGTTCACTTAACTTGGCAATGTCCTTTTCAGGGAGATACACATTGACAACAAGATTGACACAAGCATTTCTAGAACTAGTTCAGTATTTGGAAGACTCAGAAAGAAAGTGTGGGAGAGAAGAGGTATTAGATTAACTACAGAGCTGTTGTTATGTTCTCATTGCTTTATGCCTGTTAAATCGGGACAGTCAACCAGTCCATGTTAGGAAACTGAATTGCTTCCATTTAAATCATTTTAGGAAGATTCTGAAGATCACTTGGCAAGAGAAGATACCAGACATGAGGTTCTTTCTTGAGCTAAACTACCTAGCATTTCAACATTACTACAGAGAATGCAACCACAATGGAATGGTCATGTTGTTAGAATGCCAGACATATGCTTGTCAAAAAATTATTCTATGGAGAAATCACATAGGGCAAACACTCACAAGGGGGTCAGAAGAAATGATACTGGGACACCTTGAAATCTCTCTTAATAACTTTGGAATTGATTATGCAGCATGGGAGACACTGGCACAGTCCTCATCAGTTAGGGTACTGTGCTATGAGAAGGGCAGAATTAAAGCCACTCAAAGGAAATGTGACATATGCACATTTAGAATACCCATCCAAGGTGTTCACATGGATTGTTTGTGTCCGAATTGCAGTAGAACATTCTGAGATCATATTGGACTGATCAGCCATAGTCAGACACACTGTAATTTGTTTCAAACATAGTGATTTCATTTTGGTCTTTGATAATAAAGGACAAGAAGCTCTTATAGATGAGGAAACTGAGGCAAACAGTGGTTAAGTGACTTGTTCAGAATCACACATCTATTAAATGTCTGAGACAATGTTTGAACTCAGATCTTTCTGACTCCAGATTCAGCACTCAACACACTGTGGTACCTAAGATTATACAATATATTTTGAGTTCTCATTTATAAATAATCATGGGAATCATTGTGAACTGTTAACTTAAGAGTTTCCCTGAGTTCCACTTTGACCAAAAAACTCAACAATTTTGAGGTATTATCAGGGAAAAGATGGGCAACAAAACAAATGGCATTTTCAGTTTCCAGGTTATTCTGTTTGCTACAAGAGTGAAAGAGAGAGAGAAATTGGAGAATACCAGATATGGGGTTGGGTTCAAAGTTTTTAGAGAGAAGTACTGAAGCTGCTGTTTGAAGACACAAAAACCTTGCATCCCACTCCAGAAAGAATAAATCTAGAAATTCCTTTTTTCCCCAAAAGTGACTTAAGCTGAAAATATTTATTCCAGAAGGGTTTGAGAAATTCAAACACTATGGAATCATCCTTTCCTCATGGGATAGAAAAGTGTTCAAACTGTTATCTCCAAAAAATAAAATCTAAGATGATTATAACTGTGCTTGCCCTCAAGCCATCTCTTGTCAAAATGAAGAGAGAGGGGCAGGGTGAGCTGGGAAGATCAAAAGACAACCTGGAGAACTTGGCTTATTATCCTCTCTTGTACAAAGTGGACTAGCTAGAAGTTGGATAAAAGTTGAAAATCATAATCATATTTTTTTCTTAATTAGTTAAAACATTTGTTCTGTTATTTATGGCATGGAATCTATTCTTAAGTTTTTATATTTTAACAATCCAATTTAAACTACCAGGGAATTTCTGAACTAATCACGACAGATGTCAAATCAGTTGGATTAAAATAATTCAATTCAGTTCAGCAAACATTTGTTAAATTTCCTATATTCCAGACACTGGGGTAGCCTCTGGAAATTCAAAGACAAAATACAGTAGAGATGGAACATATGCACAGAAAAATTGGGATTACATAAACTTTCTGAAGAAGGTGACAACTTAATTCAGGCTTCAGTGAAGACAAGAATGAAAAAGGGAATGTTCTTGGTTAAGGAACAAAGTTTGTACAAATGCTAGAATGCAGTTTGAGAAATGGCTAGTTGCCCAACATGACTATAATGTAGAGTAATTTACTCTTTGAAATTAAAATGACAGTGCTAAAATCTAGCATTTATATAATGATTTAAAGCTTGCAAATATTATCTCATTTGGTCCTCACACTAATTTTAGGAGGTAAGTGTAATTATTATCCCAGTTTTGAAATAACTGAAGTAGACAGAGGTTAAATGACATATCCAGGATTAGAGTTAATAAGTGCCTAGAGTTGGAGTTCAGTATTCTTGTCTATAATTGTACTGACAATTTCATTTTTGACTCACAAAGGGAAGTATCCCAAACTAGTCACTAATTAAATCATCATATTGCCTGCCTGAGGAAGGAGGAAACTTCACCCAGAGACCTTGGTCATTAGCTCTCAAATTGAAGGTCAATGGGCTTTTCAGTCACAATATTATCCCACCTCCCAGCAATGAGGACCCATTGGAAATGGGAGAACTGAAGCCCAGGAAAGGAAGGGATATCTACACCTTCATTTAGGAGCTATATGAAAATGAAGATTAAAGCTCAGCCTTAGACTAAAAAACAAAGAGCATCAAAAACCAAAATATCCCAACCCAGAATGCACCAAGTTGCTTCTCACTTTAAAGTCTATATTATATAGCAGAAATTGGTCCCTTATACACCTCGCAGCCTTCTCAGTAACCTCTGGATCCCTTGCTTGATTTCCTTGGTTCTCACACCATAGACAATGGGGTTCATGGCTGGGGGGATGAGGTGGTGCAAGATATTGAGCAGAATGGGGACATCAGAAGGGATTCTCTTTTTGGCCACATTGGTGATAATCAGGACCAGTAGGATGGTGCTGAAAAAGAGGATGAGGATGAAGTGGGAGCCACATGTACTCAAGGCTTTGGCTGCAGCTCCCTCCGCTTTTATCCTTAGCACTGCCCGAAGGATAAAGGCATAGGAGAAGATGATGAGGATGAGATCAGAGCCCAGGAGAGTCCAACCAGCTACTAACTGATAGAGACGATTGAAAGTGATGTCACTACAAGAAAGGGTGGAAACAGATAGATTGGTGCAGATGCAATTCTTGATGATATTACCTGCACAATATTGTAGTCGGGCAGAGAGGATAGGGACAGGGAGGGAAAAGAGGGCATTCCGAGTTATGACAAAAACAGCTGCCTTGGCCACAAAGTGATCAGTGATTATAGATGGATATCTCAGGGGGTGGCAGATGGCCACATACCGGTCATATGCCATAACCATGAAGGTGCAGGACTCCATGGTTAGGAAACTATTCATGACAAACATCTGGAGGAAACAGGAAAAAAAACTGATGACCCTGAGATCAAACCAGAAGATACCTAGGACCTTGGGGATGACAGTGAGGCACAGCACAATATCCAGTAGGGAGAGAAGGCTGAGTAGGTAGTACATGGGCTCATGCAGAGAGGCCTCCAACCAGATGGTGATTAGGAGGGTTACATTGGCCCCCATGGCCAGGAGGAAGAGCAAACTTAGGGGCAGGGAAAGCCAGTGCTGCCAGCTCTGGAAGCCAGGGAAGCAGAGGAGGAGGAACTCCGAAAGTGTGACAGAAGAACTATTATGTACAGTTGCCATGGAATAGATTGTGAGCTGCCCAACCTTCTGATAAAGGGCCAGTATAGAGTTCAATCAGGCAATAAGGCTGTTGTAGGATTCACTGAGATGAAATGACATTTGTACTGCACAATACTGGGACCACATCTGATTCTCTTTGGTTTTAATGACTCATTCCTGTGGGGACTATCTTGAAAAGAATTAGAAATGTAGGTCCTTCCCTTTGGCAAGTCACCTGCTGATGTTTTGGGCATTCTTCTCCATCTGCAAAAGGAAAGGATTCAATCTAACCATTTTATACCAATTGATGTCTATAATTGTAATATCCTATGGATTCTAGAAGTGTGAAATATAGTCAGAAGGGACTAGCTTCTTTGTACATTAACATATTAAACTGGACAAATTGTGCATGTACAAGAGTGGATGGTTAGCAGAAGATAAAATTATCACTTAGTGAGGCATAGGATGTCTGCTCCTAAGGCTCTTAGACTGGTAGTTGGGTAGGGGTGGAGGTTCAGGTTTTGAAGTTTTTCTAGTTCTCCAAAGTATCTTGTGGTTTTTTTTTTGGGGGGGGGGATGTCTAGCTCATACATATGATTTGAGTTCTGGTCTCTGAACGCCACTACCAAGCAAATTGCCATTTTCCTTTATAAAGTCCTAATTCCCAGTGTCCTCATTTCTGCTCATAATTAAATATTTAAATTTCATTTCTATACATCAATCTTCCTCAGTCTTCCTTCAATGATTTCTTTTTCTCTTTACCCTGTTTCTGCAACTCTTTTCCCAGCTGAGTGGCACAGTGGATAGGATGCCAGGCCTGTACGCTAGATAGCTGTGTGACTCTAAGCAAGTCACTTGCCTCAATTTCCTCATCTATAAAATTGGGATAAAATGGAACATACCTTCTAGGACTTTTGTGAGGATCAGAGATGTTGGCTTGTAATGCCCTTAACACAATGTCTGTATAGTGTTATACAAGTTTTAGTTATTATTTTTATTATCATATCCTTTGGATCTCTTCCTAGTGCACATTACCTTTTCTTCTTTCTCTACACATAAAACTGCTTCTCAGCCAGATTCTATATTCTAGACTTCAATAAAAGTTTTCAGACTCCAGTGTCTCTTTGTCTATAGGAAGGTGACCAAAAAACAGTGAGGAAAATGAAAATGCCCCACATTAAGATCAGTTTAATTTACTTGGATATTTAAGTTGAACAAGAGTTAGTGGGAACATGTTGAATACTAAAGATTCCTTAATGACTCATTTAAATATCACTTTATCCATGAAGCCTTCCCTGACAGGTCCTAAGGATTATGAATTTCCACATAATCTGTGGTGCTTCCCCCCCCCCCCATGTTTTGGTCAGACTTTTCAGCCAATGTTTTATATTGTGGTCATCTGTTAAAAAAAAAAAAACAAACAGCAGCCTGTATCACTGGGTATCATGGAAGAGAATCCAAGTATCTATAAAGGTAAGTGAATCAATGGCAAAAGAGGTCAGAGCAGGGCAGGAACTAGAAATCCACAGAAAGGCTGGAGTATCTGAACACTTCTTAATCCCTTATCATTCAATAGACTAGACATCATTGGCTCCCTAGGGTCTCTGTATAGTTCTATCTTTTCCCCTCTAGCTTAATAAGATATTAGCAGAATTCCTCTGATTGTAACCTGATCCAATCTGAAAGAAGCAATTCTAGATCCTTACACAGTGCATATCCCCCATTATAGCCCTGCTCTTACCTCTGGTCACTTAGGATGAATTCTTAATTCCTAAATCCCGCTCTTTCTTCTGCATTTCCTCTTCTCCCCTCTCCCAAGATTCACAGGGACAGATCAGCAAGATCTTGTTGTTCTAGAAATACTACTGGCATGGAGGGTTTTATGAACTCTAGCTCTGCTTCCTTGGGATCCACAGGGATATGAGAAAATTTATGCACAAGAGCCTTTGCAGATAATGACTTGACCCTCATGAGATCCTCTATCCAAGATGTTTCTGGGGATGGGAGGGAGGAAAGAAAATACAAGATTAAGTCAAGTCCTGGGCAAGGGGGAGATGAGGAAGGGAGAATTAGGAATTCTATAATCAAAACTGAAGTCTCCAGAGCTTGAGAAAGGAATAATTATCTGGGAAAGAGGGACAATTTCATTAGTGCTGTATTTTTCTAGTGGACTTTTTGGGGAATTACTCTCCACACACATATGTCTCTGCATAGTCATACATATATATATATATATATATATATATATACACACACATACATACATACAATCTCTCCCCTCCCCCCAAATCCAGACTACCATATAATCACTCCTTAGGCTACGTAGTATCATTTAGAAAAAAAAATTGTCTTTAATTCTTTACATCTTGGTATTCTCCACTTCCAAACTCTACCCAGATCATATCCCTTTTCCACCACTTGTACACTGAATAAATGACCTTAAATTCCATCCCAAGGTTACCCACATTATTCCTCTTTACATCCTACCTAGGAGAAATCCCTTCAAGGAAATCTGTCCAACCAGACCAACATGAGTAGAACTTTTCAAATTTACCATTTAACTATTATTTCAGTTGGTCACATAAATATATACATTATAAATATGAATAGAAATATGAGTATATCTGTATTATGATGTTAAGCATTGTGAAGAGGTTGCTTGAACTTATCTTTTTGAGTTGCCATATGGAGACTCTGAATGTGTCAAGAATGAGACTTCACCTGAGTTTATTATAATCTCTTGTTGCACCTCAAGCTGAACTCCCTACATGTCCTTGGGAGTCAAGACAGGTGCCAATTTGTGCCAGACTAGGATAATGCTTGTGTGGCTTGGATCCTTTACAGATAATGGACCATTTTATTTCAGTCTAACAGTTCCCAAGGAAAAGAAATGTGACTTTTGCTATCACCTTGCTACTCCCCTTTCTTGTTACCCACTTTTGACTCACTGTTCCCCCTTCCCATGTTATGCTAATTTCTGTTATCCCTTCCTACTTTTGTTCTATTATATTATAAAAATGTAAAAATTACTTTATCGATTTAAGACCTTTTGGGTTCCAACATGCATGCTCATTTCTCTTAAAATGAATCTGGTTTTCATATAAGTCTCATGATGTTGTGATTTCTTTTTGACTACATATAAATACATGCACACCCATATTATAACAGTTAGGTGACTCAGTAGACTGGGTCTAGATGCAGGGAGACTTGAGTTCAAATCTGGTCTCAGACACTTACTGTCTGTATAACTCTGGACAATTCACTAATCAACTGGAGAAGAAAATGGCAAATCATTTCAGTATTTTTGCCAAGAAATTCCCCTAGGCATTATGGTCCATGAGGTCACAAAAAGCTGGACACAACTGAACATCAACAGCAAATATACGTGTGAATATATAATGCACATAGACATTTGTATACACATATATATTTTATGTTGCTGTTCATTCATTTCAGTTGTGTCTCAATCTTGATGATCCCATTTTTGGGATTTTCTTGACAAAAATTCTGGAGGTGTTTGACATTCCCTTCTCCAACTTATTTCACAGATGAGGAACTGAGGTAAAGAGGATTAGGTGAATTGCCCAGGATCACATAAGTGATCACATAAGTAAGTGCCTGAAGCCAGATTTGAACACAGGAAGATTAGTTTTTCTAATTCCAGGCATAATAGATAAAGATATACACAGCAGACACACAAATACACATATATACATACATACACATGCATATGTATATATAGATACATATGTATGTCTATGTAATATATACATATAATATATGAACAATACACATAAGTTTGTGAATACACACATGCATACACCTATGTCAAGGACATTCTGATGGGGAGATATAAAATATGGATAGATACACATAAAAGTAGGTAGGTGGCTACCTATAACTATTTAGCTATAGATAGATATGATGATATTTGTCCTTCATTCTTGAAGAAGACCATGACATCAGGGAAGTGATGCCATGACAAGCAGATGGATTAGAGTTGAGTGAGGGGCTGCTGAGCTGAGTCACCAGTCTCACTTTCTCCTCCAGTGCCATCTGGGGTCAATGGACAGATATGAATCAGGAAGACTGGAGATGGGCCCTGGATGTGAGACAATCAGGTTTAAGTGACTTGCCTAAGGTCACACAGTTATTAAGTGTCAAGTTTCTTAGGCTGGATTTGACTCCAAGGCCAGTGTTCTATCCACTGCTTCACCTTGCTTCTCTAAATAGAAAGCTATACATATAGATTTTAGAACTATCCATTCCTAAATATCACTTGCTCACCTTCTCTTTGTTCATTTCTAAGTGTTTTCTTTCCTCCTTCTCATTCCTAGAAATAGCTCACTTGCTAGCTAAGTAGATAGAAAGATGTCTCATAGTTATAGTCCAATCTTAGTTTTTTTCCTCATTCTTTATCCTTTTTTTTTTGCCAATCTTCTGAATTTAGAACTGTTAACTACTCACCCTCTTCTCCTAGATACTCTCTTTTTTGTGTGTTTTTGATGGCAGAATTCTCTTCTGTTTTGTATACTACTTTTTTGGTAACTCCTTCCCAGTCTCCCTTACTGGCTTTTGGTGATTCCTGAATATGGGTTTTTTACAAATTTCTTCCCTTATTCCTCTATATTCTTTCCGATAACTCTTAAATCTCAAGAGTTTAATTTTACTTTCTATGGATTTCCAGATCTATCTATGCATTTCTAACTTCTCTCTTGATCTGTAGTTCTCACATCACTGATTGCCAACTAGATATTGTCAACTATATGTCAGTATTTTCACAAAGTTTCTCTTTTCTTGGAGGAGGAGTTATGTTTACTTTTACAACATGACTATTGTAGTAATGTTTTTCATGAGTACACATTTCTAATCTACATCAAATAATTTGTTTTCTCAATTATGGGGATTGGAATGGAAGGAAGGGAGATAATTTGAAACTCAAGGTTTGAAAAGTGAATGTTGAAGCTTGTCTTTGCATGTAATCAAGGGAAAATAAAATTAAATAAGACAAATAAAATAAAAAATGACTTCATTGTAGAATGTTGCAATTTGTGAATGGTTATACCTAGGGAATGGTAAGGTCCAACCTAATTGTGTATGGTTCTATGCTTGGTGCTGTCTCACATTACAATCATAGTATCTTTGGGAGAGTGAGGAGTAATGAGTCCTATCAGATGTTGTATGCTAGAAAATTATAGGGGGCGGAGCCAAGATGGCGACAAGAAAGGATCCAGTCTTAGGCGCTCTCTGATAAAACTTCTAAACTAAGGACTCTAACTAAACTTTTGAGAGACAGAACCCACAAAGGGACCCAGAGAGGCAGGAAAGGCTCTGCTCCCCAGGTCGGAGGGGTGACCCACCAGAGGGGTGGCCCACCAGAGCGAAAGAACTTCAGCCTCCCGGAGGCAGCCCCAGGGCGCAGGGAGCCTCAACTCACAGCAATGGGGGAGTCTCCTGAACTACATCCCGGGGAGCACCGGGCACAAGGTAGGGGAATGGCGGGGGGACCTCAAGCACGTGGAGCCCAGGCTTCAGGGCACACAGCAGTCTTTAGGCTGCCCAGATCTGGAAACAGAAGCAGGTGGAGCTGGTAAGCAAGAGCCCCCAGGGCATGATCCCATGAGCTGAGGGAGGGGAGTGAAGAGAGACTGCAGAGCTCTGCCCCTGGAAAATATTTTGCAAATGAGCCCAAGAAGCATCAAAATACTCAATCTGAAGATGAGGAAGCACAAGCTGCTGCATCTAAAAGCTCCAAGAAAAACAAAAATTGGGCTCAGGCTATGACAGAGTTCAAAAAAGACTGAAAATCAAATGAGGGAGTTAGAAGAAAAACTAGGAAAAGAAAGGAGAGAGATGCAGGAAAAACATGAAAATGAAGTCAGCAGCTTAGTCAAGGAAATCCAAAAAAATGCTGAAGAAAATAGCATGCTAAAAACCAGCTTAGGTCAAATGAATAAACAGTTCAAAAAGTTATTGAGGAGAAGAATGCTTTAAAAAACAAAATTGACCAGATGGAAAAAGAGATAAGAAAACTCTCTGAGGAGAACAAATCCTTCAGACAAAGAATAGAATTCAGGGAGATTGATGAATTTACCAGAAATCAGGAATCAATACTTCAAAACAAAAAAAAAATAAAAAATTAGAAGAAAATGTGAAATGTCTCATTGAAAAAACAACTGATATGGAAAATAGACTTAGGAAAGATGATTTAAAAATTATTGTAATGCCTGAAAGCCATGATCAGGAAAAGAGCCTTGACATCATTTTCAAAGAATTACTACAGGAAAATTGCCCTGATATTCTTAGAAGCAGAGGGCAAAATAGAAATGGAGAAAATTCACCGATCCCCCCCCCCCCCCCCGAGAAAGAGATCCCCAAAAAACCAACCCCTAGGAATATTATAGTCAAGTTCCAGAACTCCCAAGTCAAAGACAAAACATTACAAGCAGCCAGAAGGACACAGTTCAAATATGGTGGAGCTGCAGTCAGGATCACACAGGACTTAGCAACTACATTGGAAGCTCGTAGGGCTTGGGATATAATATACAGGAAGGCAAAAGAGCTTAGAATGCAGCCAAGAATGAACTACCCGGCAAGGCTGAATGTCCTCTTCCAGGGAAAAAGATGGAGTTTCAATTAACCAGGGGACTTTCAAATGTTCCTTTTGGAATGGCCAGAGCTGAACAGAAGGTTTGATCTTCAGATACAGGACTCAGGTGAAGCATGGAGATTGGAGGAGAGGGGGAAAATATGAGGGACTTAATGATGATGATGAACTGCATGTATTCCTGCATAGAAAAATGACACTGATAATACTCATATAAACCTTCTCAGTTAATAGAGCAGGTAGAGGGAGCTTTTATAGTTGAAACACAGGAGAAAGCTGAATTCAAAGATAAAATATGGTGTAAAAATGGAGTCAATAGGAAAAAAAGGGAAATGCAATGGGAGAAAGAAAAAGGAGAGGGGGAATAGGCCAAGATATTTCATATAATGAGATTTTTTTTTTATTATAATGAGCCATTGCAATGATATGGAAGGGGAGAGGCAAAGGGGAATGAGGGAAACTTGGATCTCATTAGAGGTGGCTAGGAGAGGAAACAGCATATATACTCAATGGGGTATAGACATCTGGAATAAGAAGGAGTGGGGAGCAGGGAGAAGGGGTGGGTATGTGAATAAAGGAGGAGAGGATGGACCATGGTGGGAGAGTGGTCAGATATAACACATTTTCTTTTTAACTTCTTGCAAGGGGCTGGGATTGGAAGGCCTGTCCAGGACATAGGGCCAGGTAGATTCTGGGCCTAATGGGTGGTATGGGAACTCAGGGCCTCTTGGCCCCAGGACCAGGGATCTGTCTGCTGAGCCACTCAGCTACGCTACAGCAGAGTCAGAATGAAAGGAGAGAGAAAATATAGTACATGGCAGTGGAGAAATAAGAAAGGGGGGGGTTGCGATCAGCAATGGCAATGTTGGAAAAATATGGAGGTAATTTTTGTGATGGACTTATCATAAAGAATGTGATCCACTCATGACAGAGTTGTTGGTGTTGGAACAAAGACTGAAGCATATTTTTTATTATTATTATTTGTGGGAGGGTGCAGGGAAAATGGGGCTGGGTGGCCTGCCTGGGCCAACATAGCAGGGTGATCTTTGGGTATCTGAGGCCAGATTTGGACCCGGGTGCTCCTGGCACAAGGGCCAATGCTCTGTCTGCTACCCAGTCACCCCTACTATTATTACTATTTTATTTTATTTTGAGTCTTTTTTTCTTTTTCCTTTTCTTTTTTTGCAGGGCAGTGGGGATCGGGTGGCTTCCATGTCACACGGCTGGGTGATTGTTGGGTCTATGGGGCTGGATGTGTGCTCGGGTGCTCAGGACTCCAGGGCTGGTGCTTTGTCCATTGCGCCACCTGGCCATACCTACAATTATTACTATTTTTTTAATTTTAAATTTTTTTCTCTCCCCTTTATTTTATCGCTCAAGCAAGTCTATATGGGGGGAGGTGGTATTTCATTCCCCTTTGCCTCTCCCCTTCCATATCATTGCAATGGCTCATTATAATAAAAAAAAAATCTCATTATATGAAATATCTTGGCCTATTCCCCCTCTCCTTTTTCTTTCTCCCATTGCATTTCCCTTTTTTTCTATTGACTCCATTTTTACACCATATTTTATCTTTGAATTCAGCTTTCTCCTGTGCTTCAACTATAAAAGCTCCCTCTACCTGCTCTTAAACAAGAATATTTTATTAATGTAAAAAAATTTGTACAAAATGAGAATAAAAAATAAAATAAAATAATATACCTTTTACAGTATAAAAAAATAATTTGAAAACCTTAAATTGCCATATAAATATCAGTTATTATGATGAGTCATTCTTCAATCAAAACAGTTGTATTCACCAACATATTCATATATTCAGGGACAAAAATTGGTTAAAAGTTGAATAAATGATGTCCCAGAAACCTAATAAAATGCTATCATTTCTTTAAAAAAAAGAAAATTCTTAAATTTATCTTCCAAAATGCAGTCTTGTGATTTTGCACATTATTAGAGCTATATATTAATCATTCAGTCAATAAACATGAAATATTTGCTTTTTTTTAAGCATTATGTTAACACTACAAATAATCCCTTCTCTCAGAAAACCAACATTGTAAGAGGAGAAATAACACATAAATAACTACACACATTCAAGATATGTACATAAACATATGAGAACTAATCTTAAAAGGAAGGTACTACCAATGGTGGGGAGCCAAGAAAAGTCTTTTGCAGAAGGTGGAATTTAAGTTGAGTCTTAGAAGAACCTTTGGCTGTCAAGAGAGAGAGATGAGAAGGGACAATATGAAGTATGGATGCAGTCAGTAGGAAGATATGAATATGGAGTATTATGTTACAAATATGGAAAAGACCAGTGTCATTGGATTATAGATTACATGGAGGAGAATAAAGTTTAGGAAGACTGGAAAAGTAAGAATGGGCCAGGTTGTAAGGGTCATTAAAACCCATGAATTTTATGTTTGATCCTGTAGGTGATACAGAACTACTGGAGTTTTTTTGAGATTAGGGATGTGTGTGACACGATAGATTTATTCTATAGAAGGATCAGTTTGATGACTGAATGCCAGATGGAGTGGAGCAGGTAGATACTTGAGACAAAGACCAAGTCAATTTCCATTGTAACAGTTTAGGTGACAAGAGTCTGCACTAGGGTAGTGATTATGTGAACATACAGAAGGGGAGAACGGTAAAATATACTGTGAAGGTAGAAATGATAAGCCTTGGAGAGAGTTTGAATTTGTGGACTGAATACAAGCAAGGAGTTGAAGATGTTCTGAGTCTGTGTGACTGGGAAGATAAGATGTAGTGGCCATGATAACAATAAGGAAAGTTAGGACTAGGGGTGATTTGCAAGGAAAGATAATGAATTCTGCTTTGAATAAGTTGAGTTAGAGATGTTCATGGAAATTTCAGGTGAAGATGTCTTTTTGGCACTTGGTAATATTAAATTGGGATGTCAAGAGAGAGGTTAGAGATGGAAAATAGATGTGAAGATTATATGCATAGGATTTATAACTGAATCCATGGGAACTGATATTATCACCAAATAAAATCATATAGAGAAGAAATCCCAGGAAAGAGTCTTGGAGGGTCAAATGAGTATGATTTACACAAAGGAGATGAAAAGACATTGAACGAGTTTTCTCTGTCTTCATTCTACCCTTTGTTTCTCTTCTTTGCTTTGTCATATGTAGATGATATGCCACAATATACCAGGAATTTCAGGATTTTCCTTCTGGCAATTTCAATTCAATTAGAAAATATTTTTAAAACTTTTTTTATGTTTGAGGAACTGTATTAAGAACTGGACATGTACAGTCAAGCAAAGATCCCTGCACAAGGGCAGCTAGGTAGTACAATGGATAGAGCACCAGCACTGGGACCAGGAGAAGCCGAGTTCAAATTCGGCCTCAGACACTTAATAATTACCTAACTATGTGGCCTTGGGCAAGCCACTTAACCTTATTGCCTTGCAAAAGAAGAAAAAAAAAGAAAGAAAGAAATCAGATCTCTGCCCTGACACCTGGGAAGAAATGAACATAAAAGTAGAAGGCCCTTATTCCCTGAAGACTTTTCAGAATCAAAAGGGGTGGATCCATTGGTATGAGCTGGAGGAACAGAAAAAACGTCCTTCCTGGAGGTAGAAGAACAGACTAAAAGACCAAGGAGAGGGACTTTTCCTGCCTGAAATCCAGGTAAGGAAGTGAGAGAAAGCCCTATAGGGAGGCTATCCTGTAATGCCTGTCTACTCTCCATTTTTTTTTTCACTGCAAGATGGTAAATGCCAATGGAATAGAGATGATGGCAATGTCCCTTTTTTTTCCCTGAGGACTCTTAACTTTTATTATCATTAATGCTTTATATATAAGGGAGCCCAATGAGCTAAGGGAGGGGAGTGAAGAGAGACTGCAGAGCTCTGCCCCTGGAACAGGATTCTGGGGCTCTGACCACATTCAGATTCTGATCGCAGTCTAGGACCCCCCATAGAACAGCAGAGCCCCCCCCAATTCAACCCCGTGGCAGAGGGGGGGCGCTTATGGTCATTCACAGACCAGGAGGGAGGACAGAGCCTCACACACTGAGACCCTTGAGGGACTGGCCCAAAAGTTCAGGAAGCACCCCAAAACCAGGCCCAGGCTGGGAAAATGAGCAAGCAGAGAAATAAGAGGAAGACCATTGAGAAATATTTTGCAAATGAGCCCAAGAAGCATCAAAATACTCAGTCTGAAGATGAGGAAGCACAAGCTCCTGCATCTAAAAACTCCAAGAAAAAAAGAAAAATTGGGCTCAGGCTATGACAGAGTTCAAAAAAGACTGAAAATCAAATGAGGGAGTTAGAAGAAAAACTGGGAAAAGAAAGGAGAGAGATGCAGGAAAAACATGAAAATGAAGTCAGCAGCTTAGTCAAGGAAATCCAAAAAAATGCTGAAGAAAATAGCATGCTAAAAACCAGTTTGGGTCAAAAAGATGAAACAGTTCAAAAAGTTATTGAGGAGAAGAATGCTTTAAAAAGCAAAATTGACCAGATGGTAAAAGAGATAAGAAAAGTCTCTGAGGAGAACAAATCCTTCAGACAAAGAATAGAATTCAGGGAGATTGAAGAATTTACCAGAAATCAGGAATCAATACTTCAAAACCAAAAGAATGAAAAATTAGAAGAAAATGTGACATATCTCTTTGAATAAACAACTGATATGGAAAACAGACTTAGGAAAGATAATTTAAAAATTATTGTAATGCCTGAAAGCCATGATCAGAAAAAGAGCCTTGACATCATTTTCAAAGAATTACTACAGGAGAATTGCCCTGATATTCTTAGAAGCAGAGGGCAAAATAGAAATGGAGAAAATTCACCAATCTCCCCCACCCCACCGAGAAAGAGATCCCAAAACATCAACCCCTAGGAATATTATAGCCAAGTTCCAGAACTCCCAAGTCAAAGAGAAAATATTACAAGCAGCCAGAAGGACACAGTTCAAATATGGTGGAGCTGCAGTCAGGATCACACAGGACTTAGCAACTACATTGGAAGCTCGTAGGGCTTGGGATATAATATACAGGAAGGCAAAAGAGCTTAGAATGCAGCCAAGAATGAACTACCCAGCAAGGCTGAATGTCCTCTTCCAGGGAAAAAGATGGAGTTTCAAGGAACCAGGGGACTTTCAAATGTTCCTTTTGGAATGGCCAGAGCTGAACAGAAGGTTTGATCTTCAGATACAGGACTCAGGTGAAGCATGGAGATTGGAGGAGAGGGGGAAAATATGAGGGACTTAATGATGATGATGAACTGCATGTATTCCTGCACAGAAAAATGACACTGATAATACTCATATGAACCTTCTCAGTTAATAGAGCAGGTAGAGGGAGCTTTTATAGTTGAAGCACAGGAGAAAGCTGAATTCGAAGATAAAATATGGTGTAAAAATGGAGTCAATAGAAAAAAGGGAAATGCAATGGGAGAAAGAAAAAGGAGAGGGGTAATAGTCCAAGATATTTCATATAATAAGATTTTTTTAAATATAATGAGCCATTGCAATGATATGGAAAGGGAGAGGCAAGGGGGAATGAGGAAACCTTTGATCTCATCAGAGGTGGCTAGGAGAGGAAACAGCATATATACTCAATGGGGTCTAGACATCTGGAGTAAGAAGGAGTGGTGAGCAGGGGGAAGGGGTGGGTATGTGAATAAAGGAGGAGAGGATGGACCATGGTGGGAGGGTGGTCAAATAAAACACATTTTCTTTTTTACTTCTTGCAAGGGGCTGGGATTGGAAGGCCTGTCCAGGACCATAGGACCAGGTGGATTCTGGGCCTAATGGGTGGTATGGGGACTCAGGGCCTCTTGGCCCCAGGACCAGGGATCTGTCTGCTGAGCCACTCAGCTACGCTACAGCAGAGTCAGAATGAAAGGAGAGAGAAAATATAGTACATGGTAGTGGAGAAATAAGAAAGGGGGGAGTTGCGATCAGCAATGGCAATGTTGGAAAAATATGGAAATAACTTTTGTGATGAACTTATCACAAAGAATGTGATCTACCCATAACAGAGTTGTTGGTGTTGGAACAAAGACCGAAGCACATTTTTTGTTATTATTATTTTGGGGAGGGTGCAGGGCAAATGGGGCTGGGTGGCCTGCCTGGGGCCACATAGCAGGGTGATCTTTGCTTGTCTGAGGCCAGATTTGAACCCAGGTGCTCCTGGCACAAGGGCCAATGCTCTGTCTGCTACCCAGTCACCCCTACTATTATTACTATTTTATTTTATTTTGGGTCTTTTTTTTCTTTCTTTTTTGGTTTTTGCAGGGTAGTGGGGATTGGGTGGCTTGCATGTCACACGGCTGGGTGATTGTTGGGTCTATGGGGCTGGATGTGTGCTCGGGTGCTCGGGACTCCAGGGCTGGTGCTTCATCCATTGTGCCACCTGGCCATACCTACAATTATTACTATTTTTTTAATTTAAAATTTTTTTCTCTCCCCTTTACTTTATCGCTCAAGCAAGTCTAATATTTATGGGGTGAGGCGGTATTTCATTTACTCTTAAACAAGAATATTTTATTAATGTAAAAAAAATTTGTACAAAATGAGAATAAAAAATAAAATAAAATAATATACCTTTTACAGTATAAAAAATAATTTTAAAACCTTAAATTGCCATATGAATATCAGTTATTATCATGAGTCATTCTTCAATCAAAACAATTGTATTCATCAACATATTCATATATTCAGGAACAAAAATTGGTTAAAAGTTGAATAAATGATGTCCCAGAAACCTAATAAAATGCTATCATTTCTTTAAAAAAAAGAAAATTCTAAAATTTATCTTCCAAAATGCAGTCTTGTGATTTTGTACATGTTATTAGAGCTATATATTAATCATTCAGTCAATAAACATGAAATATTTGCTTTTTGTTAAGCATTATGTTAACACTACAAATAATCCCTTCTCTCAGAAAACCAACATTGTAAGAGGAGAAATAACACATAAATAACTACACACATTCAAGATATGTACATAAACATATGAGAACTAATCTTAAAAGGAAGGTACTACCAATGGTGGGGAGCCAAGGAAAGCCTCTTGCAGAAGGTGGAATTTAAGTTGAGTCTTAGAAGAACCTTTGGCTGTCAAGAGAGAGAGATGAGAAGGGACAATATGAAGTATGGATGCAGTCAGTAGGAAGATATGAATATGGAGTATTATGTTACAAATATGGAAAAGACCAGTGTCATTGGATTATAGATTACATGGAGGAGAATAAAGTTTAGGAAGACTGGAAAAGTAAGAATGGGCCAGGTTGTAAGGGCCATTAAAACCCATGAATTTTATGTTTGATCCTGTAGGTGATACAGAACTACTGGAGGTTTTTTGAGATTAGGGATGTGTGTGACACGATAGATTTATTCTATAGAAGGATCAGTTTGATGACTGAATGCCAGATGGAGTGGAGCAGGTAGATACTTGAGACAAAGACCAAGTCAATTTCCATTGTAACAGTTTAGGTGACAAGAGTCTGCACTAGGGTAGTGATTATGTGAACATACAGAAGGGGAGAACAGTAAAATATACTGTGAAGGTAGAAATGATAAGCCTTGGAGAGAGTTTGAATTTGTGGACTGAATACAAGCAAGGAGTTGAAGATGTTCTGAGTCTGTGTGACTGGGAAGATAAGATGTAGTGGCCATGACAACAATAAGGAAAGTTAGGACTAGGGGTGATTTGCAAGGAAAGATAATGAATTCTGCTTTGAATAAGTTGAGTTAGAGATGTTCATGGAAATTTCAGGTGAAGATGTCTTTTTGGCACTTGGTAATATTAAATTGGGATGTCAAGAGAGAGGTTAGAGATGGAAAATAGATGTGAAGATTATATGCATAGGATTTATAACTGAATCCATGGGAACTGATATTATCACCAAATAAAATCATATAGAGAAGAAATCCCAGGAAAGAGTCTTGGAGGGTCAAATGAGTATGATTTACACAAAGGAGATGAAAAGACATTGAACGAGTTTTCTCTGTCTTCATTCCACCCTTTGTTTCTCTTCTTTGCTTTGTCATATGTAGATGATATGCCACAATATACCAGGAATTTCAGGATTTTCCTTCTGGCAATTTCAATTCAATTAGAAAATATTTTTAAAACTTTTTTTTATGTTTGGGGAACTGTATTAAGAACTGGACATGTACAATCAAGCAAAGATCCCTGCCCAAGGGCAGCTAGGTAGCACAATGGATAGAGCACCAACACTGGGACCAGGAGAAGCCGAGTTCAAATTCGGCCTCAGACACTTAATAATTACGTAACTATGTGGTCTTGGGCAAGCCACTTAACCTTATTGCCTTGCAAAAGAAAAAAAAAGAAAGAAAGAAATCAGATCCCTGCCCTGACACCTGGGAAGAAATGAACATAAAAGTAGAGGGCCCTTATTCCCTGAAGACTTTTCAGAATCGAAAGGGGTGGATCCATTGGTATGAGCTGGAGGAACAGAAAAAACGTCCTTCCTGGAGGTAGAAGAACAGACTAAAAGACCAAGGAGAGGGACTTTTCCTGCCTGAAATCCAGGTAAGGAAGTGAGAGGAAGCCCTATAGGGAGGCTAGTCCTGTAATACCTGTTAACTTCTCTCCATTTTTTTTTCACTGCAAGATGGTAAATGCTGATGGAATAGAGATGATGGCAATGTCCCTAGAGAGTTCAAAACCTGCTTCCTGCCCTGGAAATATTAACCTTGAGGGAATGAACCTTATTATAAAGAGACTGTTGCAATCAACCCAGCTCAGCGAGGTCCCTTTCGTTTGCTCAAGAATCAGTTCCTGTTATATTTGGTGAGTAACTGTTAAGGTGTGGACATCAAACTTAACTGAATCTACATGTTCCCAGATGAAAATTTAATAGAATCAGAAGGGTTACAGTATGTGTCCAGTATCTGGTTTGGAGAAATAATCTAAAAGTAACAGATCATGCCAGAGTAAAGTACTTGTATGGAACAGATTAGATGAGTTTTTAGATCTAGAAAGGATATTAGAAATCATCTTATCCAGCCCCTCTTTTTATAATTGATAAATCTGAGACCTAGAAGAAAGTCTGTTTGTGTGTGTGTGTGTGTGTGTGTGTGTGTGTGTGTGTGTGTGTGTGTGTTTGTGTGAAACATGTAAACAATAGCCACAGAGAAGTGATATTTAGGAGGCAAGATTTGAGAGACTAGTCATTATCATGTGCAAATTAAGAAAAGACTGGGGGGCAGTTAGGTGGTGCAGTTGATAGAGCACAGGCCCTTGGAGTCAGGAGTACCTGAGTTCAAATCCGACCTCAGACACTTAATAATTACCTAGCTGTGTGGCCTTGGGGAAGCCACTTCACCCCATTGCCTTGGAAAAAAACCCTAAATAATAGAAAAGACTAGGCACCTATCATATTAAATTAGTCAATGAACATTCATTGATCATCTACTATGCCAAAGGCTCTTTTTTAGGTTCTGTATGTTCTCCAGAGACAAATGAGTTAGGAATGAATTTTCCTCAAGGAGTTAAATTCTAATAGGGGAAATAAAACATAAAGATATCATCAGCTTAATAATTTACTAATTTCATAGTAATCTAAACAAGAGAAGAGACATAGGAATGCACGAGAATTTCAGAACAAGGATAGAGCTGAATTGAATTAAATTTGTCAGAAAGGAAATTCTAAAATTCCAGGCATATTGCAGCATATCAATGCATATGGTGAAGAAAAGAAGAAAGGCAAAGGGGGAACTTCTTGGAATGGGAGTTGTCAAGGAAGCCTTTCTGGACTATGCAGAATTTTAGCTTGACCTTGAAGTATGAGGGGATATAGAGAGGAGGAAAAGATTTCCTACTATCTGACTGGTATGTACAATAAAACAGAGAGGAAAAGATATGATAGAGAAATTGAGAATTTGAAGATCTCTGAGACATCAAGACTTCCAATAATATACTTGGATAATTTATTTGAAAACAATAAAAACTTTTGTATGTAAATATAAAAGCAATTTTTAATTGCAGGAGAGAAAAGGTAGAGTACAGGCATACCTCAAAGATAATGCAAGTTAGGTTCCAGACTATTGTGATAAAACATGTTGCATGATGTTTTTTGGTTTCTCAGTTCATATTTTTTTTGTTTTCCTGGTAGGGTTACATTACACTGCAGTTCATTAAGTGTATAATAGCATTAATTTTAAAAAGTATATAATTAATTAAAAATACTTTATTGCTAAAAACAAAGCTAATTATCTTCTAAGCTTTCAGAAAGTTGTAATATTTTTGCTGGTGCAGGGTTCTGCATGATGTTGATGGCTCTTGACTGATCAGTGTGGTGACTGTTTGATGACTCTGGGGACTATGACAATTTAAAAAATATAAGACAACAATGAAGTTTGCCACATGGGTTGGTTCTTCCTTTCACTAGACTATTTAGAGTCATTGTAGAGTTATTAATTGACCTAATTTTAAAATTGTTATTTTTCAGGGAATAAGGAGAGAGGAGAAAGAAGGGAATCTTCGGTCTTACAACATTAACAATTAGGTCTTTTCCTCTCATAAGGATGCGCTTTGTTATGGGTGCCTCAAAACCTTTACAATAGTAACATCAAAGATCGAGTCTAGATCACAATAACAGACATAAAAAAGAAAAATTTGAAATCTTGAGAGAATTATCAATATGTGACACAGACACAGAATGTGAGCATATGCTTTTGGAAAAAAGAAGCTAATAGACTGAGTGATGCAGGGTTGCCTCAAAACTTCAATTTGTAAAAATGCAATGCCTGTGAAACTCAGCAAAGTGAAATGTATGCTTGCAGTGAATGCAAAACCGGTCAAAAAATCAGGAAGACCCAGGTTCAAGTCCCACTTCTGACATATGTTGACTATGCATCTCTAGGAAGATCATTTAAAAATCTTAGTGCTTCAGTCAATTATCCAAGACTGGGTTCCTTGATTAATGAAATCAGAATCCAGTTTAAGAAAAATTAAAAGACTGGGATTATCTGACTTGATAGAAATTTATATTGAAAAATCTCAGTACTTTAGTGTTACCCATAACACAAATAAGCAGCAAGATAGTATTTCTAATGTGGCAGTGAGGTAGTACAGAGGATTGAGTACCTAACCTAAAGTTAGAAAGTATCACATTCTGGAGTTCAAATTTGACCCCAGACACTCACTATCTGTGTGAACCTAAGTGTCACCTAACCATGTTTTCCTCAGTTTTCTCATCTGTAAAATGAAATAGAGAAGGAAATGGTAAACAACTTTAGTATTTATATTAAGAAAACTCCAATTAAAGTCACAGGAAGTTAGATATGACTGAAAATTGACTTAGCACCAGATATCTTCTAATGGGTGTCAGTAACAATATTGTATCCAAAATGAGGGATATATATATATATATATATATATATATATATATATATATATATATATATATATATACATATGGGATCTCTCTGTCTCTCTCTCTCTCTCTCTCTCTCTCTCTCTCTCTCTCTCTCTCTCCTTTGAGAGAGTCCTGCTTTTCTGTCATAGATTTTATATGGAGCACTGGGTTTAGTTTCATTTATCTTACTTTAGGAGAAACCTTGATAAAATAGGTAATATACAGATAAGTCCAAGAGAGTTTTTTGACAACTCTTCCATATGGGGAATGGTTGTTGTAATATTAAAAGATTAATTTGGAGAAGAAAAGATCTAGGGAACCTCATTCTTTCATTCATTCAACAATATTTCCAGAGTGGTTACTATGTGCCAGAGTCATAGAGGATACAATGGAACAAAAGATATAGTCATTGCTCTCAAAGAACCAAATAGAATGGAGAAAATGATACACAGACTGAAATTAAGAGATAAGATATGTGCATAGCTAAGGTAAATAGGATTTCAAAGGAAGGAAGGCTCTCTTTCATTCCACAGTTAAGGAGATAAATCCTAGAAGACTTTTGAGAATATGGGATTTTAGTTTAAACTTAAACAAGAAATCATTTGTTTATCTTTCATGCTTGAAGAGGTCCATAACATCAGAAAGATGATGTCAGGACTTACAAATGAATTGGATTAAAGTGAAGGAGGGATGTGCAAAATCACCAGCTTCACTCTCTCTTTCAGAGTCATCTCAGTCCAGTGTCAGCCCAAGTTTCACTTGCTTATTGTGTGGACTCTGACAGGTCAAAGTTAGGATTATTGTCATTTTTTTTTTACATTGCCCAGAAATTCTGAGCCTCTTTCCCTCCCAGATAAATGATTAGTAAATAAACATTAGTACCACTGCATCAGTACTAGAGTTGACCTGAGTCTCTGACTCAGAATGACAACATTAGCTCTTTCCCCTTATTCTTACCAATGCTATATTGGTATCGTTATTAAATTTTATGCTGTTTAACTTTAGCTCACCCCAAGATCTTTTTGAAACTCAAATTACAATTTATTAGTCTCATTTCCTCCATAGAGTAAAGAGAACAGGAGATGGAGATTGAGGAAAAATAGAGACAGGGAGAGAATTGGAAGAAGAAAAAGTTGTAGAGAGGAAGAGAGGAGAGGTAAAGGTAGAAAAAAAAATGTTTCTGTTTTGTTCAATAGACAAGTGAAACCATATTCTTACATAAAAGGAGAGAGAGAATTGATGATTAGTAGAGGAAAACATAATTTCTTTTTTTAAAGTTTTTGCAAGGCAATGGGGTTAAGTGGCTTGCCTAAGGCCACATAGCCAGGTAATTATTAAGTGTCTGAGGCCGGATTTGAATTCAGGTACTCCTGACTCCAAGGCCAGTGCTCTATCCACTGTGCAACCTAGCCGCCCCCTATAATTTCTTAAATATGGCAATTATACCATAGAGATTATTGATGAGTTAGACGGAAACTAACATGAACACATAATGGAAGGATAAGGAAAAACAATGTTGCATCTGATAATTTAGGATTTGAAACCAATTTTTATAAAGGAGAAAGACTCCAGAAGGACAAGTAACTTAATAAAGCCTAGTATTTTAGATGAGGAAAAACATCAGGACTCTATACTTCCACAGAAAATTTCATAACCTCTCAGCATCAAACTGAATAGATCAGGAAGCATTTGTAGGTTCAAAGGCAGTGAGTACAGTGTAGTCAGAATAGCGGACTTAAATTTAAGATAGATCTTCATTTTAAGCTCACATCCAAAATTTACTAACTGTTTGAACATGCTCCCTTTATATTTGTGTCTTAGTTTGCTCATCTATAAAAAGGGAAAAACAACACTTAAAATATCTACCTCACAAGGAGCTTGGTGAGGCTCAAATGAAATACAGCATATGCATCACTTTAATGTAATTTCTTCTTCTTCTTCTTCTTCTTCTTATCATTTTCATTATTTTATTCTTCCATTATGTTCTAATTTGAGAAAAAACATATGTGGGTTTGGGGTATGGTGAATAGGAAAAGAATTCTGCCCTAGAAGCCATTAGTACTGCTCCTTATCCTATCTTTGTTGCAGTCATTGAATAGTTTTGAAACAATCAGTTGTCCTTTCTGTATTTGTATCTCAGGCATAAAATGAGGGATTTTGATTCATAATTTCATTGTTTCATAAGGAATAATAAAGGGACATATCTTTGAATAAGGGGAAAAAAAACCCAAATGGAAACTAGGATTATCACCACAATTAGACTAAGGTTGGGGGATGCATGTCTGTTGATAGGGAGCGTGGAACTATGTCTCATTGGGAAGAACAATCAAGTTTCTAGCTTACCAATTTACTCTTCTGCCTCTTACTTTTCAGGCTGGATTCACTGTGAGCCACAGATCATAGCCTATGGAGGCGACACCATGGAGGGCAACACCACTATTTCCAACTTCTCATCCTTTTTCTTGGTTGGTATTCCTGGTTTAGAATTCCTCCATTGTTGGTTGAGCATACCTGTTTTCCTTCTGTATATCATGACTGTGATGGGGAATGGCCTCATTATTCTTGTGATAAGAGAAGAATCCAGCCTCCATCAGCCCATGTTCTATTTTCTTTGTATGTTGGCCTTTGATGATATAGCCATTGCCTCAACAACAGCCCCTAGGATGCTTGACATATTTTGGTTGGATGCTCATGTCATTGAATTTGATGCTTGCCTGGCTCAAATGTACTTAATTCACACCTTTTCCATCACTGAATCAGCTCTTTTGGTAGCCATGGCCTTTGACCGCTATGTTGCCATCTGCCATCCATTACATTATGCTACCATCCTGACCACTCCTTTGGTCATTAGGCTAGGACTGGTAAGTGTGGCCCGAGGAGCCATTATGGTTTTGCCCTGCCCATTGCTCATTAAACGGCTGAGGTATTGTACGCAGAATGTTATACGGCATTCCTACTGTGAACACATGGCTGTGGTGAAACTTGCATGTACCAATACCTACATAAATCGTAGTTATGGTATCTTTGTGGCCCTTTCAGTCATACTTCTGGACATTGGACTTATTTCTTTGTCCTATTTTAAGATCCTTCAGGCTGTTTTTCGTCTTTCTTCCAAGGAGGCCCGCTCTAAGGCACTAGGCACTTGTGCTGCACATATTTGTGCAATTCTCATCACCTATATACCTGCACTGTTTAGCTTCCTCACACACCGCATTGGCAAGAGGGTGCCTCCATCCCTTCATATCATCTTTGCCAGCATATATCTCCTGGTCCCACCTGCAGTTAATCCCCTAGTCTATGGTGTAAAGACCAAGCAGATTCGTGACCGAGTGGTCATCCTTTTCTTCAGGAAAAATGATAAAATTTCCAACCACTAGGATTGGGCTACAAGCAATGCCTTGTTTAATAGTTGGCTTATTTGCAAACCCTGATGCATTTTGTCTATACTGTTCTGACCCAAAATAATTGTAGATAATTTGTGTAGAGCATAATGAGATAATTCTGATACAATTGATCAATTTGGGTCTCTCTTGAAGATGCTCCTCTTGACCTGTTTGTCTACCTCCATGTAATGGTCAGAGTTTGAGGCCTGGGCCAAGATTTTGTTTCTCACCTGGGAGATAAGGACTACATAGTTCAGACCACATGGTGAAGAGCATGAAAAGACAATCCCAGACTTCTCTGGCACACCCCCAAGCTCTTTGAGGAAACTTGAATTTGACTTTTCTTTCAACATCAATTCCAAAAGTTCTTGGGAAGGAATGTGATCTCTTGGCCCTAGAAAAGTTCTTTTAAAGTTATAAAGATCATAAGTTGGATGTCAAAAAACCTTCGAAAATCAACTACCTTGATCTTTGTCTACCTTGATCATGACCAATGTCTACAATGACTATTCCCTTCCAAAGTTCAGACTGATCACTGTGGCTCACCATGGTGCTCTTAAGTCTCTGGTCATGTCCAAGGAAACAGACATATTTGCTTTGTTCTGTAATCATTCACTGGTCTCTGTAAATTCATGTTTAAATTGATAGAAAATTAATACCTTGAGAAACTGGTGCAGAGATGACACCTTGCTGTTTTTTAATAACATGCTAGAAAATTATTATCAGGTTAGATAGAAGTTTTAAGTCTTAGTGTCACACAATTATTCTCAATATAAAACTGCTAGTTTTGATAAGGAGTTGTTTCCTAAACCAACCAAGAAAGTCTCTGGGCTCAAGGTCTTCAAGAACCATTTTAAACACTGACTAAAATGATGTTAACAGCTTAGCAGACATAAGTGTGAACTAGAGATATGGAAGAATTTGATGATCAATCTCTGGTTTTTGAACTACTCCTTTTTGAAATCTGTTTTTGTTTTTCCTTTGTTCTTGAAAAGGACCATGACATCAGGGAGGTGATATCATGACATGCAGAGGACCCAGATATAGATCAGGATGACTGGCGATGACCCTGGATGCAGTGGGAGACCTTGGCCTTTATAACCTAAGGCCTTTGAACAGATCTCAGTTTAAACAAGGCAATGCCCAGTTGGTGATCAGTATAATCATAATGAATATGGGAAATATGCTGGGAGGTTTTTTCCCTGACATAATCTATCTTCCTTTTATTTCTGTGGTCTATGGCAATTGATACCTGTCAACCTAATTCATATATCTGGGAGAACTTTTTTAGACCATTGCCTTTTCTTCCAGGTAGTGCCAAAAATATCTTGTCATTAGGGTGATGGAAGCAAGTTCTAAAGACAATGGTCACCTGGATGGATGGGAAATATTTTTCAAGCCCTTCTCAGATGGATGATAGGGTGGTATATGTTACTACATTTTTATGAAGAAACTTCCCTATGGTTTAAGCACAGAGCAGTGTACTTCCTAGAATGGTAATAGATTCTTTGTCATTGTAATTCTTCATATAGAGATAGGATGGACTATTTCATGGAGTTTCTTGGTTAGCTACAGGTTGAAAAGTAGGTGACCTTCGAGGTCCCCCCCACCTTGGGAATTTTTTCAATGTTTGGGAATCTATGATTCTAAAAATGGTTTTTCAGCTTTGTCAAGATAAGATTAACAAAAAAACTACCTTGCAGCAGGCCAGGTACTGTACCAGCAATATTAATGAAACAGAAACATATATTTTATAAAATGTTACATGGTCAGTTGACAAACTTATCATTCCCTAAACCTACCTCTTGATCAAATTTCTTTGTTGAGGATACTCTTATTATTCTTCCATTCACCAGATTCACAACCATAGAGTTCCTTAATGTACCACAAATAAATTGTCAAGTTTTGGCAAATCTCTGTCTACACCATTTCTCCAATCTTTTTCTTTGTTTTCATGAATATGGCCCCCATCTTAATTCAGCTTCTTATCAGTGTTTTTCTGGACTATTGTAATTGTCTTCTAATAGGTCTCCTCTTTCTAATCTGTTCTTCATAGAACTGCCAAAATAATCTTCCTGAGGCAAGGAAATGTTTGACAATGATATTAAAAATATCTCCTATTAAAAATTTGTTGTTCTTTATTATTTCTAGTGTAAAATACAAAGTCATGAATTTTTAAGGTCCTTTACAATTTACCTCCAACCTACCTTTCCAGCATATTGCACCTTTATGTACTATTCTTTCAAGTCAAATAAAACCAGTAAATTTTCCCTGAAAATATTACATCTCCTGTCTCTGTGACTGTATATAGGCTTTATTACCAATGAATAGAGGAAAGAAATGCAATCCCATTGCTTCACATGCCTGCACTTCCTCTTTCTTCACTCCACATTTAAGGAATCTTAGTTCTTTTCAAGGCTCCAGGCAATTTAGTATTTCCTCCTTTTATGTATTTGTATAAATGTCATAGCTACTTCACTCTCATAGTGCCAACTGTTGGAGGGGGCCGGGATAGTTCTTCATTATATCTTTGTCTCACTTCTAACCTCCTAAGCAAGGGGATCAAGTATAGTTGCATAAGACACAATCTACCCTTTTAATTTTCCATCGAAGTTCATGTATTTTTGTTATTTGACTGCATGGAAGACCCCACTGAAGTGACTCTGTGCACTCTCATCATAACTTAATTCTATTTCCATGCTTTCTTGTTCACTACTCCAATGCTTTCAACAAATGAACAAATGAGTGAATAAATGAAATGAAAAAAAAGCATTTATCAAAATCTTGCTATGTATAAGCCTTTGTGCTAAGTAATGGGGATGCAAATAATAGAAATCAAGACAGTCTTTGATCTCAAAGCATTGGCATATGAGCTGTGATTTGCTAAAGGTCACATAGCAAGTCAGTGGCAGAAACACATCTTGTCATCATACCATGTTGCACTGAATTCAATGAACAGAAACTTAGCAATCTGGAACTTTCAATAAAAATTTCAGGAGAAATGAGCAGATGATATGAGCCTTAACCCGGTAAGCTATTTTAAAATAATAATAATGACAATAATTACATTTTTATGGAGTTTTAATGACTTCCATTCATGTAGAGTTTAAAAATTTGCAAAAATATTTTGCATTACTGATCTTATTTGAATATCATGCCCACAGATGTACATATGACTATCTGCATGTAACTGAAGCACTCAGAATTGTTGAGAATTACCTATGACAGGGCAGTTATTAGGTGTCAGGAAAATTATTTGAAAGTCCATATACAAAAGGGGCAATTTACCACTTCCAGAACTTCTCTTGCTACAGTAATCAGGATATTTTCCATAAGTATGTATAGTCCCTATGTACTCCCTGATAGTCTCTTTGTGAAGCTTTAAATCTATACCCTATTTGAACTTAGGTCCCAATGTAAACTTTGCAATCAACTATTTCAGGGACACTGGAAGGTTGCTGATGAAAAATGGAATAGGAAAAAACTTACTGACACTTTCAAACTGACTCTCCTGACTCTCCTGAGAATTCCCAATTTTTTTTTAACATTTTAGTATTTTATTTGTTTTCCAATTATATACAATAGTAATATGTACCCATCATTTTTTGCAAGGTTATGAATTCTGCAATTTTCCCCCCTCCTCCCTTCCCTCTCCCCCACAGAAGGCTGTCTGACAGTCTCTATATTTTTTTCATGCCATACATTGATGTAAATTGAATGTTATACGAGTAAACATAACCCCCACCCCAAGAAGATAAGAAACCTCAAGAATAGAGAGAGAAAAAAAATTGAACTTTATGTTCAGATTTCAATGGCTCTGTCTCTGGGATGAGTTGCTTTCTTTATCATAAGTCCGCCAGAGAAGTTGCTTCAATATTTTTCCCACAGTTGCTATTACTAGTTGTACCTCCACTCTATTTCTCCCTACTCTCATTTATTCTATTCTCTCGCTCTCCTTTCATCCTAGCCCTGTCCAAAATTGTGTTGAATGTGAGTACTCTCTCCCTCAATCTTCCCTTTCTTCTATCACCTATTTCCCCCTTCCCTACCCACATTCTCCCTCATCTCATCCCTTTCCTCCCATCTTTGTCCAGGGCAAGATAGATTTCCTCACCCTATTAAGTCTGTGTTTCATTTCTTCTTTGAGCCATTTCCAACGAGAATGAAGGCTCACTCATTCCACCTTGCATTCCCCCCATCCACTCCATTTAAAAAGCTTTTTCCTTGACTCTGATGTGAATTCTCTCCGCTTCTTCTTCATCTCTTTTTCCTTCCTCCCAGTACTTTCCCCCATCACTCATTGACTCCATCCCTTTACCTCATCGTACCATTATATTCTGCTTGTTCCTATGTCCTGTCTATATATTCTTCTTCCAAAAGCTCTTATAAATAAGAAAGTTAATATGAGTTATCAATGTCTTCTTCTTGTGCAGGAATACAAACAGTTCAATATCATCAAGTTCCTCATGGTTAGTCCCTCTCTTCCACCCCCTCTATAGTTCACCCGAGTCCTGTACTTGGAGAACAAACTTTCTGTTCATCTCTGGTCATCTCAACAGGAAAGTTTGAAAGTCCCTCATTTCATTGAAAGTCCATCTTTTCCCCTGAAAGAGGATGTTCTGTTTTGCTGGGTAGTTGATTCTCATATTCCAATCCCTACAAGCCCATAATGTGAATGCTACCAGATCCTGTGTAATCTTCACTATGGAGCCTAGGTAGTTGAATTGTTTGTTTCTGGAAGCTTTTGGAATTGTCTCTTTGATTTGGGAGGTTGAGAATTTGGCTATAATATTCCTGGAAATTTTTTCTTTTGGGGTCTCTTTCAGGGGGTGACTGGTGAATTCTCTCGATTTGTGTTTTACCCTCAGCTTCTAGGATCTCAGGGCAATTTTGCTGTATTATTTCTTGAAAAATGAAGTCTAGGCTCTTCTCTTGGTCGTGGCTTTCATTTAGCCCAATAATTTTAAAATTATTTCTTTTGGATCTGTTTTTGAGTTTGGGTTTTCCAATGAGATATTTCACATTTTCTCCTAATTTTTGGCTTTTTTGAGCAGAGTTTTATTTCTTCCTGCTTTCTTACAAAGTCATCCTTTAGTTCCTTTCTGCATATGAAAGAGATATTTTCTTCAGAGAGCTTTTTTAGCTTCTTTTCCAGCTGGCCAATTCTGCTTTTTAAGGCATTCTTCTCCTCATTTGCCTTTTCTTTTGCTTTTTCCATTAGGTCTAAACTGTTTTTTAATATATATTATTTTCTTTAGTATTTTTTGGTATTTCACCAAGCTTTTGATTTGGTTTTCATGATTTTTCTGCATCACTCTCATTTCTCCTCCCAATTTTTCCTCCACCTCCCTTAATTGCTTTACCAAGTCTTTTTTGAGGTCATCCATAGTCTGAGCCCATTTTCTATTTCTCTTGGAGGTTTCTGATGGAGAAGTTTCATTTTTGTTGTCATCTGAGTATGTGTTTTGAGTTTCCATAGGACTAAAGTAATTCTCTGTGGCCAGATTCTTCTTTTTCTGTTGTTTACTCATTTCCTCAACCCAAGACTCACTCATTCTATTGTAGCAGAGTTCTCTCACCACCCCTTCAAGGTGTTGCCAGCGATCTCTGGTCTGGGCTGGGCTGGACTGGGCTGTGGCTGCAGCTTTTTTCCCAACCCCTGGTCCTAGCAAAACACACTTTTCCAGTGGAACTTCTAAGTTATATTGAACTGGGAAAAATTATCACTCAGTCTTTTTGTGCATTCTGCCCCTCTAAATTTTGGCTAGAGCCATCCTTTGTTTTCTTTTGGGTTTGGGGAATTGGAGTTCTCAGAAAATGCTGCCTTCACACCATTCTCTTCACTCCACTCCCGGAATTTCCAATTCTAATAAGGTCAATGATTTTACACAAGCCTCCAGAGGAGAGGAGCAAGCTTTTGCATAGATTTCTGTAGCACCCAAGAAGATGTCTAACCCTTGTTCACATTTAGTGAAAACAGATGTTTTCTCACTTACTGAATGTATCATGGTTAACTGGAATAGAGATTTCAACCCAATACTTACATTTCACTTATTGTTATAAATTTACTAACCCAAAGGAAAGTTTGAGAAAACAAGTGTAGAGAGCATATGCTACATAAATATCACCTATGGTTTGGAGTTAGAGTACTGACTAGAATGTGTTTTTTTGGAACCTATGTTCATTCCTTTCTTAGATACCTACTTAGATATCTGCATACTGGTTCTGTGGCCCTTTCAAGTTTTAGTTATTGCTATGACTACACCTTACCACACTTGAGACATACACTCAATGTCCTTCTGATCCACTATGCTATTAAATAAAGTAATTGCAAACAGAAATACAT